>NC_091295.1:46383845-46443845 GCF_038502225.1 Cherax quadricarinatus
CTTACACTTAGGTCACACTACACATACATGTACAAGCATATATGAAATTAAGACACATGTGCAGCATCTGGGTATCTTTATTATATAAAGATACCCAGATGTTGCACATGTGTCTTAATTTCATCTTGTCAGTATTGTATACCATTCTTTCACAAGCATATATGTATATACACACCCCTCTGGATTTTCTTCTATTTTCTTTCTAGTTCTTGTTCTTGTTTATTGTCTCTTAACTCCATGGGGAAGTGGAACAGAATTCTTCCTCCGTAAGCCATGCGTGTCGTAAGAGGCGACTAAAATGCCGGGAGCAAGGAGCTAGTAACCCCTTCTCCTGTATAAATTACTAAATTTAAAAAGAGAAACTTTTGTTTTTCTTTTTGGGCCACCCTGCCTCTTTGGGATACGGTCGGTTTGTTGAAAGAAGAAGAAGAATCAATCTATCTCATATAATCATATTGGTTCCTGCTATTTAAATTTCAAACAAGCAGGAACACATACCCAATGTGTTATGTTAACAAAATGCAACAATTGACAGACAAATACTCTCCAGAATCAGCTCTAGTTTTTGACATTGCAGAATTAGCAGATTCAGTTTAACCCTTTGAGGGTCGACAGGCCCTCTCCGAAACTCATTCTCAGGGTCGGCCAAATTTCAAACATTATAGGCTAAACAAAAAAATTTTAATGTCAATACTTACCGAGATATGGAGGCGTGAAATTTGCCAAAATTGAACAACATATGGTAACATCGCCGACTGCCGTCACCCGGTATTTTTCTATTTACTTTTTTATGTACTATTTTCAATTATTTTTCAATTTTTCTTTTTCTGAGTAACTTTTATGGCCTCTGAGGCCAACATGATCAGTATTTTGTAAGTTATTTCTTGTTCAATACTACACAATAAGGGCATAAACACTGTTGTCATTATTTTGTTTACAGAAAATATTTACACAAACAAACGATATGAAATGTTGTTTATTACTATTTTTCTATATTTTATATACACATATACAGTTACAGGGAATGTTTCTAAAAGTTCTGAAGCCTGTGGAACTCTTTGAAACATGGTGTCATGCACTGTGGAGTTTTGCACTCCTCACACATAAAACGAGTGTCTCTGCGTTGTTGTGTGCGTTTTTTTGTATGTGCACAGATGTAACACCTCTTCTGAGCCTTTTTCTTCAAAGCAGTAGCAGGCAGTTTTACCAGGAAGTGATCACCATGCTTCAGACGGGAAGGTAGTTGTTGATAATTTGGTGGGCGGTCAATTGCAGGTGCTGTTCCTTGGTACTTGAATACTATTTGTCTGATGACAGACAAATAGAATTCGCCATACTGTGGTTTGTTTCTGGTGCTCATCTTATACATATTATAAGCATTGAACATGGAAATGTCCAGAAGATGGAAAAACAGTTTGATGTACCACTTATAACTCTTGCGAACACAATCAGCAAACCCAATCTGCATGTCACATTTGTCCACTGAACGCATGTTGAAGGTGTAATCAATCACAGCTGCAGGTTTTAGAATGGGTTCATTTCTCTCTCTATGCTGCCTGCCACTGTCTGCCATTTCATTAGGGTGAATTGATGACAACAGTGTGACATCTCGTTTGTCATGCCACCGAAATGCCATGATGTCATTGGCAGCAAACGCCTGCACCTCACCTCTACAAGTGCCAGCGTCAAACCTGGGCATATGTTTTCGATTTGCACGCACTGTGCCACACACATCTGTCATGTTCACTCGCAAAAAATCACTGAGTGAGGGGCTTGTGTACCAATTATCTGTATATAATATATGCCCCTTACCAAGGTATGGTTCTATCATTGTTCGAACCACATCACCTGAGATGCCCAATAACTTCCTGGTATTTTGCAATGTATAACTTCCAGTGTACACAATAATATCCAATACCAGACCACTGTAACAATCACAAAGCACAAACAACTTTATACCAAAGCGTTTCCTCTTGCTTGGTATGTACTGCTTGAAAGAGAGTCTTCCTTTGAACAGAATCAAAGACTCGTCAATTACAAGCTTCCTGAAGGGATAAAAATGCTTACTGAATTTCTGTTTCAGATACACAAACACATTCCTAATCTTATATAACCTGTCATTTCTGTCAGGCCTGGTTTTATCTGAGAAGTGAAGCATACGTAACATTAGCACAAATCGATTCACTGGCATTATATCACTGAAACCTGGTGTTGCAATCAGGGGGTCTGTTGACCAGTATGATTTCACTTTGTGCTTATACACATGTGGCATAAGCCTTATTGTGGCAAAGAAAAGATACATCTCAGCCACAGTTGCCTCCTTCCACTGGTGTAGACGTGATTTTGGTGAAAGTAATGTGTTTGCCATGGTGTACTCGTAGTATGTGTTGCTTTCCATGACAATACTTTTCATCAGTGGTTCGTCAAAGAATAACTCGAAACATTCCAGTTCAGTGGCATTGTTCCCAAGTGCACAAGATGGCCGTATTCCACTTTGGCTGTCATCAAACTGGTGGGGATTTGGAACAAAATTGACAGCTTCCTGCCAATCCCAGGTGCGGTCTGCTGGTGGGTACTGGACAATGACAGGTGGTTGTGGTTGTGGAGGTTGTGGTTGTGGTTGTGGAGGCTGGTGTGGTGGGCGAGTGGGGGATGGTGGCCTTTGTTCTAGATCAGCTGAGGCAGCGGCGTGGGTGGCAGCATGGCCCACTGCTGGTGCCTCACTGCCGGCACCACTACCACCACACACATTTTCCATCCCAATTGCAACAGTATCTTCGTCATTTTCACTGTCTGTTCCTGTTGTACAGCCATGGGATGTACTCCGAGATACACTCCTTCCCCTTGGTATAACATATGGCACACTACCAGAGCGCATATATCGTCGTATATACTGATGCTTCACTGGGGAATATTGCACTTCACTATCACTACTGGAACTAGTTTGAAGAGCTTGTAGTTCATATTCACTATCACTATCATCACCCATGCTCTCATCTGAGTCTGGGATTTGGGAAAATAGAAGTTTCCTCTTGGGTTCTGGAACAACTGAACGTGAACAAGAGGGCCCAGCACCAGAGGTGGAAGGCTGAGGGTCATCTGGGTTTTCCTCACTATTACCGATATTATGGTCATTAGTTTCGGTCAAAACCTCACTAAAACCACGAAACTCATCTTCACTGGCACTTCCATCACTATTAGAACTGTCACTGGGGAACAAACGTGTCCCAATTCGCCGAGGAGTGAGGAGCTTCTTACCGCGAGGCATGGTGGACATTGTTTACTAAGAGGGCATTCCCACAATGCACCACTGGGTCCCAGATTTTTTTTCTACTGCGCACACCGACCACGCAGACCCATTCTCTCACACCTAGGCCTACCAGCCTTTTCGCGCGAGATTTGAGGCCGCTAGAATTTATGCGTACTAGTACGTCAAAAACCCCTACGCGTAAGATGTACTAGTACGACCAAAACCCTCAAAGGGTTAACTCACAAACTCAATAGAATATCACTGTACCTGGGTGTCCTGGGGACACACCTGTCTCCTGACTTTCCTCAGTCTAAACCCCTCTGGAAATCTACTGTTTTAGACTTCACCTCTTGCATAGATGTTCCATTTACCACTCTTGAACTTGCATCAGCATTATCAGTGTTAGCCTCTGGCACTTGGGCCTGATGACATAAATGCTCTCATTCTTCAGCATTTTTGCTGTTTGGCATCAGACCTATTATCCTTCTTAAATCATGTTAGGTTTGCAGGAATGTTAACCCCAGCAATGAAAATCTGCTGTGGTCCTTCCTTTGTGAAAACCTGGTAAATCAGGCCATGATCCCTCATGTTTTGATGGAATGTACACTTAACAGGAGACTAATATGGAGTTTGGAGAACCACAGCTGTATACTGTCTCACCACTTGACCCCCACCTGAGTCAGACCATTTCCCTTCCCCATACAAATGATTCATTAAGCTTTAACGTCTTACCCTGTGCACCATACTGCAAACCTCTTAATAGGAAGTAGCTGAATAATAGACTTGTCAGGATACAGGGTTTTCTGGATTTTGGCACTGCAGTTGAAAAGTGAAATCTTGTTCATTCCTAGGATTCTTTCACTTAATGTTTTGCCATTGATAAGAGTCAGCAAAATCCTGGGCAGAGTTCTTTCTCCTAAGCTACTCTTATCTACTTACTGTTGTCAGCCTCATTGCCAATACATATATTCAACCTCATTAGATGATATCCAGCTCTAGTCTGCATCCTCGTTTACAAATATTGTATATTTAATTGTTAGGTTTTCCCTGGTAGGAATTCAGCACTTTTCTAGTTTTTTTTTTTTTTTTTTTTTTTTTTTTTTTTTTTTTTTTTTTTTTTTGTGTGTGTGTGTGTGTGTGTGTGTGTGTGTGTGTGTGTGTGTGTGTGTGTGTGTGTGTGTGTGTGTGTGTGTGTGTGTGTGTGTACCAAAAGTTCAGATAATTGAGGATAATCTATTGCAGGTGATATACTTATGATGGATGAAGAAGGCTACTTATACTTCAAGGATCGCACAGGAGATACATTCCGCTGGAAGGGCGAAAATGTTTCAACTAGTGAAGTGGAAGCAGTTATCTCTAAAACAGCCGGTCATGCAGATGTTGTAGTTTATGGAGTTGAGGTAGGTACTGTACTAGTCAATATACCCATGATGTATAACATTTTGTGTTGGATTTTACTTATTAGGAACTTGGGTAATCAGAGAACATTAAATATTAGATTTATGTGTGGTTTTCTTTCACATTCTCTATCATTTCTTTTGCATAATAAATATATCACACAAGAAAATTTTAAACCTGAATTTTGCGAGGACTTTCGTTTATTACATCATTGCACTCTTCAACTGATGAAATGTTGATCAGCTTTTCATTGTTTTCACAATCATGGCTAATGTGGTTCCTATATTCAAATCAGGGGATAAGTCCACTCCTTCAAATTACCGTCCAATAAGCCTGACATCTATAGTGGGCAAGTTATTAGAATCAGTTACAGCTGACATTATTAGAAGTCACCTTGAAGAGCATAATTTGATAAATGAATCTCAGCATGGATTCACGAGAGGTCATTCCTGCCTAATAAATTTACTGACGTTCTTCAATAGAACATTTGAGGCAGTTGACAGTGATAAAGAATATGATATTGTTTATTTAGATTTTAGTAAAGCCTTTGATAGAGTACCTAACAAGAGACTCTTAAGAAAAGTGGCAGCTCATGGTATAGGAGGTAAAGTTCTAGCATGGATAGAGGCATGGCTTACAAATAGAAAGCAGAGAGTTACCATTAATGGGGTGAAATCTGAATGGGGATTAGTCACTAGTGGCATTCCACAAGGATCAGTTTTAAGCCCTCTCATGTTCATAATTTACATTAATGATTACCTTGATGAAGGGATTATGAGTGACACGAGTAAATTTGCCAATGATACAAAGATAGGCAGTATAATTCATTCTGAGGAGGATAGCAATGAACTCCAGGAGGATTTAGACAATTTAATGTCTTGGTCTGAAAAATGGCAGATGAAGTTCAATGTGGATAAGCGTAAGGTACTAGTCCTTGGTAATGAAAATAACCCTCGAAGCTATAATCTAAGTGAAGTAGAGCTTGATCATACAGAATGTGAAAAAGACTTGGGAGTCATGGTAAGCAGAAATCTAAAGCCAAGACAGCAGTGCCTCATTGTGTGCAACAAGGCTAACAGATTACTTGGATTTATCTCAAGAAGTATAAGTAACAGAAGTCCAAAAGTTATTTTACAGCTCTATACATCACTAGTGAGGCCTCATTTAGATTATGCTGCTCAGTTTTGGTCCCCTTACTACAGGATGGATATAGACTCATTAGAGAACATACAGAGAAGAATGACTAAAATAATTTACTGTGTGAGGAATCTCCCGTATGAAGATAGACTTAAAGCCTTAAATCTCCACTCTCTGGAGACACGTAGAATGAGGGGAGATATCACTGAAGTGTATAAGTGGATGAGGGTGCCGAACCAGGTAAGAACCAGAAATAATGGATTTAAGTTGGATAAATTTAGATTTAGAAAGGACATAGGTAAGTACTGGTTTTCTAACAGAGTTGTAGATGTGTGGAACAATCTTCCCAGTTGGGTGATAGAGGCTAGGACCTTGGGTAGCTTTAAGAAGAGATTGGACAAATATACGAGTGGGAGGGGCTGGGTTTGATTGGTGTCATTGGGTACGGGAGTTATTTCTTGGATAGCTTTAGGTAGTAGTCGTTTTGATAAGGACCTGCCTTGCATGGGCCAGTAGGCCTTCTGCAGTGTTCCTTCATTCTTATGTTCTTAAAGCCCGCCACTACAGTGAAGAAGTGTCTTGTGTTCCCTGTGGACTGAACCAAGATGCCCTCCATCAAGCAACTTTACCAGCAACTTAAGGAAGAATTGAGGGTAGCGAAGATGGAGATACGGCGATTGACCAAGGAAAACAAGAGGATTCGTAGTAGTCCTCTTGTTTCGAGTCCTCAGGTCAAGAAGGGATCGTGGTCAGTGGCTGGACAGCAGGGGACGACGAAGTTGACGATCAAGAAGACGAATGGAAAGCCAGAAACGATGAAGAAGAAAGAGACTGCTGTGGAAACTCCTGTGGAAACCTCCAACGCATTCTCAGTGCTACCCGACGAATGTGAGTCGACTACTGGGATCGTCACGACGAACGACAACAAGGAAAGTAAGAATATTGTTGTTGTAGGGGATAGCCAGGTTAGATACATGGATAGTGCATTCTGCTTGAAGGACAGGAGTAGGAGACAGAGGGTATGCTTTCCTGGGGCTGGGATGGAGGGCATTGTTAGCCGGCTTGACAACATCATGAACGGTAATGGGATCAATCCTATTATTTGCCTCAGTGCTGGAGGCAATGATGTAGGCAAGCGTAGAAGTGAGGATTTAGTTAAAAATTTCAGGACAGCTATAGACATAATTAGGAAGAAGGGGGGGCGCCCTGTTATATGTGGCATTTTGCCAAGAAGAGGTGTTGGTAATGAATGGTTGTCCAGAGCAATTGGTATTAATTGTTGGCTGGATAAACACTGTAAGGATAATGCAGTACCATTCATTGACAACTGGGACAACTTCTATGGCCGAAATGACATGTATGCCAGGGATGGGGTTCACTTATCCAGGGCAGGTGTGGGTTTTCTTGCTAACTCAGTTGAGGGGGTTGTTAGGGCTTAAAACTAGGATTAGTTAGAGGTATGGGTTTAGAAATGATAAATAATCAGTATGGATATATTGACTTATGCTCTGATATTAAGAATCTTAATAGTAACTGTCATGGAGTAACTCTGGGTAATGATAATTTCAGAAATTGTGTAAAAACAAAGATGAATAGGAAAAATGTGCAGAAGAAAAAACATATGATGGTATTTTATGCTAACAGTCGAAGTGCAAGAAATAAAATTAATGAACTACGTTTGGTAGCATGTGCTGGGAACTTTGATATCATTGCATTAACTGAAACGTGGTATGATTTAAAGAGTCGGGATATGACTGCTGAGTGTAATATTCAGGGATTTAAGTTGTTCAATGTGGATAGATCTAATGGGAAGGGGGGAGGAGTTGCATTGTATGTTCGAGAAAATATTAATTGTTGCATGAAAACAGGTATAAAAATAGATGGAGCAGTAACAGAGTCTGTTTGGGTAGAGTTCGTGGAGGGTCAAGAAAAACTAATTCTAGGTGTAATATACCGACCTCCAGGCTTGGATCACGATAGAGGGAGACTTCTTTGGGACGAAATTGTTAGGGCTTCTGGACACAGTAACATAGTCATAGTAGGGGACTTTAACTTTAGTCAAATTGACTGGAATTCTTTGACAGGTAATCTAGAGTCCAGTGACTTTATGGAAACAGTTCAGGACTGTTTTCTGAAACAGAGCATAACAGAGCCTACCAGGGGTAATAATTTGCTAGACCTAGTCTTGTCAAATAAGGAAACACTCGTGAATAATCTGGAGATCACTGAAGAGCTTGGCGCAAGTGATCACAAATCCATCACTTTTAGCATTAATTGGGAATGCAAGAATAATGATAATACAGTAAAAATCCCTGATTTTCGTTCTGCCGATTATAATGGACTTAGGGAACCTCTGTCTGATCTTGATTGGGGTTATCTAGCTAATGATTTTATTGACGATAATCATACTTATGAATATGAAGGGATCTGCTTTTATGATTGTTTTCTTAATAATGTACACAGTGCCCAGAGTATATACATTCCCCAGAGAGAAATTAGGTCTAATAATAACGATCCCAAATGGGTTAACAGGAGGCTAAAGCATCTATTAGGGGAGAAAAGGGGAATTTATAGGCACATCAGAAGAGGAGAGGTTAACCTTACTGACCAATATGTTCAGCTTAAAAGAGAAGTAAAAAAGGCGATTAGAAAGGCTAAACGTGACTATGAAATTAGAGTTGCTAATGAATCAAAGACTAATCCAAAGGGGTTCTTTCAAGTGTATAGGACGAAGGTGAAGGAAAAAGTAGGACCTCTGAAAACTGGGAATGGACAGCTGACGGATAATGAACTGGAAATGTGTTCCTTATTTAATGACTATTTTTTGTCAGTTTTTACACAGGAAGATGTAAATGAGATTCCAGTAATTAACAATTATTTAGTTCCTGATGAGTTTAAGTTAACTAATATTACTGTCACGAGGGTCATGGTTATTAAACAGAGAGACAAACTGAAACAAAATAAGTCCCCGGGACCCGATGAGTTGTTTTCCAGGGTACTTAAGGAATGCAAGATGGAGCTTAGTCAGCCATTAACGAGTGTATTCAATGCGTCCATCCTTACCGGTGTTGTGCCAGAGTTGTGGAAGATGGCTAATGTGGTTCCTATATTCAAATCAGGGGATAAGTCCACTCCTTCAAATTACCGTCCAATAAGCCTGACATCTATAGTGGGCAAGTTATTAGAATCAATTATAGCTGACATTATCAGAAGTCACTTTGAAGAGCATAACTTGATAAATGAATCTCAGCATGGATTCACGAGAGGTCGTTCCTGCCTGACAAACTTACTGACGTTCTTCAATAGAACATTTGAGGCAGTTGACAGAGATAAGGAATATGATATTGTTTATTTGGATTTTAGTAAAGCCTTCGATAGAGTACCTAACAAGAGACTCTTAAGAAAAGTGGCAGCTCATGGTAGAGGAGGTAAAGTTCTAGCATGGATTGAGGCATGGCTTACCAATAGAAAGCAGAGAGTTACCATTAATGGAGTGAAATCTGAATGGGGATTAGTCACTAGTGGCGTTCCACAAGGATTAGTTTCAGACCCTCTCTTGTTCATAATTTACATTAATGACCTTGATGAAGGGATTACGAGTGACATGAGTAAATTTGCTGATGATACAAAGATAGGCCGTATAATTCACTCTGAGGAGGATATCAATGAACTCCAGGACGATTTGGACAAATTAATGTCTTGGTCTGAAAAATGGCAGATGAAGTTCAATGTGGATAAGTGTAAGGTACTTGCCCTTGGTAATGAAAATAACCCTCGAAGCTATAATCTAGGTGAAGTAGAGCTTGATCATACAGAATGTGAAAAAGACTTGGGAGTCATGGTAAGCAGAAATCTAAAGCCAAGACAGCAGTGCCTTAGTGTGCGCAACAAGGCCAACAGATTACTTGGATTTATAAGAACATAAGAAAGGAGGAACACTGCAGCAGGCCTGTTGGCCCATACTAGGCAGGTCCTTTACAATTCATCCCACTAACAAACATTTGACCAACCCAATTTTCAATGCCACCCAAGAAACAAGCTCCGATGTGCAAGTCCCTCTCAAATCCAACCCCTCTCACTCATGTACTTATCCAACCTAAATTTGAAACTACCCAAAGTCCTAGCCTCAATAACCCAACTAGGTAGACTGTTCCACTCATCAACTACCCTATTTCCAAACCAATACTTTCCTATGTCCTTTCTAAATATAAACTTATCTAATTTAAATCCATTACTGCAGGTTCTCTCTTGGAGAGATATCCTCAAGACCTTGTTAATATCCCCTTTATTAATACCTATCTTCCACTTATACACTTCAATCAGGTCTCCCCTCATTCTTCGTCTAACAAGTGAATGTAACTTAAGAGTCTTCAATCTTTCTTCATAAGGAAGATTTCTAATGCTATGTATTAATTTAGTCATCCTACGCTGAATGTTTTCTAACGAATTTATGTCCATTCTGTAATATGGAGACCAGAATTGAGCTGCATAATCTAGGTGAGGCCTTACTAATGATGTATAAAGCTGCAGTATGACCTCTGGACTTCTGTTGCTTACACTTCTTGATATAAATCCCAGTAATCTATTTGCCTTATTACGTACGCTTAGGCATTGCTGTCTTGGTTTAAGGTTGCTGCTTACCATAACCCCCAAGTCCTTTTCGCAATCTGTATGGCTAAGTTCTACTTTATTTAACCTATAAGTGCTAGGGTTATGGACACTCCCGAGCTTCAGAACCTTGCATTTATCTACATTGAACTGCATCTGCCACTTTTCTGACCAAGAGTAGAGTTTGTCTAAATCCTCCTGAAGTTCCCTAACATCTACGTTTGAATCAATTATCCTACCTATCTTCGTGTCATCGGCGAATTTGCTCATATCACTAGTAATTCCTTCATCAAGATCATTGATATATATTATAAACAACAACGGGCCCAAGACTGATCCCTGTGGAACGCCACTTGTTACTGATCCCCACTCGGATTTAACCCCATTTATGGACACTCTCTGCTTCCTGTCTGTGAGCCATGATTCCATCCACGAGAGCACTCTTCCCCCAATGCCATGAGCTGCTACTTTCTTCAACAGTCTTTGGTGCGCAACTCTATCAAATGCCTTACTAAAATCTAAGTAAATAATATCAAATTCTTTATCGTGGTCAACAGCCTCAAAAGCTTTACTGAAGAAAGTTAATAAATTAGTTAGACAAGACCGGCCTCTTGTGAATCCATGCTGAGTATCATTAATCAAGCTATGCTTATCGAGATGGCTTCTTATAATTTGAGCTATAATTGACTCTAGTAATTTGCCTACAATTGAGGTCAGGCTTATTGGGCGGTAATTTGACGGTAACGACTTGTCCCCTGTTTTAAAAATAGGAATTACATTAGCCATCTTCCACATATCAGACACTACACCTGTTTCAAGAGATAAATTAAAAATATTAGTTAATGGTTCACAGACTTCCATTTTGCATTCCTTTAGAACCCTTGAAAAAACCTCATCAGGACCCGGTGACTTACTTTGCTTCAGTTGGTCTATCTGCTTCACAACCATTTTACTAGTGACTGTGATGTTACATAATTTATCTTCTTCTGGCCCACTGTAAAAATTAATTACCGGAATATTATTAGTGTCTTCCTGTGTAAAAACCGAGAGAAAATAATTATTTAAAATCGAGCACATTTCATTCTCTTTGTCAGTAAGATGCCCATAGTTATTTTTAAGGGGACCTATCTTATCTCTGACTTTTGTTTTATATACCTGGAAAAAACTTTTTGGGTTAGTTTTAGAATCCCTAGCAACTTTAATTTCATAGTCCCTTTTAGCTTTTCTTATCCCCTTTTTAATGTCCCTCTTAATGTCAATATACTGATTCATAAGATGACCCTCGCCTCTTTTGATACGCCTATAAATTCCTTTCTTATGCCCTAGTAGATATTTCAGCCTATTATTCATCCATTTTGGGTCATTTCTATTTGATCTAATTTCTTTATAAGGGATAAACGTTCTTTGAGCAGCATGTATTGTGTTCAGAAAACTGTCATATTGATAGCTCTCTTCGTTACCCCAGTCAACAGATGATAAGTGTTCTCTAAGCCCATCGTAATCTGCTAAGCGAAAATCTGGGACTGTTACTGAGTTATCCCTACTATCATACTTCCATTCAATTCTAAATGTAATTGATTTGTGGTCGCTAGCAACCAGTTCCTCAGAAACTTCCAAATTATTAACAAGGGATTCATTGTTTGCCAGAACTAAGTCAAGCAGGTTATTACCCCTTGTAGGTTCTGTCACAAACTGCTTCAAAAAACAATCCTGAACTACTTCTAAGAAGTCGTATGATTCTAAATTCCCAGTCAAGAAATTCCAATCAATATGACTAAAGTTAAAGTCTCCTAGAATTACTACATTATCGTGCCTTGTGGCCCTAACAATTTCCTCCCATAGTAGTCTCCCCTGGTCCCTATCTAAATTTGGGGGATGGTATATCACACCTAAAATTAATTTTTCATGCCCCTCTGAAAATTCTATCCAAACAGACTCTGTATGTGTTACTTCAGACTTAATACCCGTTTGTATGCAACAGTTCAAGCGATCTCGGACATACAATGCCACCCCACCCCCCTTCCCGATACTTCTATCTACTTGGAACAATTTAAAACCCTGAATGTGACATTCTGCAGGCATGTCCCAACTTTTTTAATTAAATCACGTCTCAGTAATGGCAAATACATCTATGTTACCTGCACTAGCAACTAGTCTCAACTCGTCCATCATATTCCTAGCACTGCGACTATTTGTGTAATAAATACTTTAAGACCCTCCTCTCTCTTTACCCTTCCTGCTCCTTTCTGTTATTCCACTAAACCTATTACTGTCCTTGTCAATTAGTGCCACTGGCTTTCCAATATCCACCTCATTTTGCCTATTACTAGTTCTCCTAGTACTCATATTACTACCCTGAGACTTCACAGTTTTCCCGCAAAAACCCATACCACTAACTATTCCTAGTTTAAAGACCTAACAGATCCCTCCACTGCGTTGGCCAGTGCTCCCACCCCACACCTAGATAAGTGAACCCCATCCCTGGCATACATGTCATTTCTGCCATAGAAGAGGTGCCAGTTGTCAATGAATGTTACCGCATTTTCCTTACAGTATTTGTCCAGCCAGCAATTGACACCAATTGCTCTGGACAACCATTCATTTCCAACTCCTCTCCTTGGCAAAATGCCACATATGACAGGTTTCCCACCCTTCCTCCTAATTATCTCTATTGCTGACCTATACCTGCTAATCAGGTCCTCACTCCTACGTCTGCCAACATCGTTGCCTCCAGCACTGAGACAGATAATAGGATTGCTCCCATTACTTCTCATGATGTCATCCAGACGGCTAACAATATCCTTCATCCCAGCCCCAGGAAAACACTCTCTCTGCCTCCTACTCCTGTCCTTCAAGCAGAATGCCCTATCCATGTACCTAATCTGGCTATCCCCAACAACAACGCGTTTACCTTCCTTGGCGTTGTCCATCGTGATGCTCTGAGTAGTCGACTCACATTCGCCAGGTAGCATTACACCACTTGTAGAATTCGTCAAGACGTTCTCGATGGTCTTCGTTGGGGTTTCTAGGGATGTTTCACTCACGTCTGCCAATGCTTCTTTGGTGCTCGTTGTGGCATTCCCAGTAGAACACTCACATTCGTCGGGTAGCACCGAGAATGGGTTGGAAGTTTCCACGGTAGTCTTCTGGTTTCTCGTTGTTTCTGCCTCTCCAACCGTTTTCTTGATCTTCAGCTTGGTTCCATGTTGCCCGGCCACTGACCAAGCTCCCCTCTTAACCTGGGGACTCACAACAGGAGGATTACTACGAATCCTCTTGTTCTCCTCCGTTAATCGCCGTATCTCCATCTTAGCAACTCTGAGCTCTTCTCTCAGCTGCTGGTAAAGTTGCTCAAGAGAGGGCATCCTGGTTCAGATTCACAGAGAGCACACAAACAGGTCTTCACAGAGCTAAGTACACGTCACCACGTCAGTACACGCCAAGAAGTATAAGTAACAGAAGTCGAAAAGTTATTTTACAGCTCTATACATCACTAGTGAGGCCTCATTTGGATTATGCTGCTCAGTTTTGGTCCCCTTACTACAGGATGGATATATTGATAAATTAGACACATGTGCAACTCTTGGGTATCTTTATTGAGGAAACGTTTCGCCACACAGTGGCTTCATCAGTCCATACATAGGAGAAACTTGAAGAACAGGAGGAGAATGAGGTAATCAGTCCCTCAACCTTCAGTCGATGTGTTCAGTCCATCAATCTTGAGTAGAATACGGCAGATGAGCGGAGAAGCAGCTTATAAACCGTATGGCAGGAGAGGTGTAGCAGTCATAGGCAGTGTCACATTTGTTCAATGTGGAAGTATGTTGTGCCCAAGAATTAGGCAAGCGAAGAATTCCTACGTATTAAGATCCCATGAAGTTGCAGTGTCTGACAGGTTTGTAGATGAATGGTTCAGAGAACCGACATGTTGATAAATTAGACACATGTGCAACTCTTGGGTATCTTTATTGAGGAAACGTTTCGCCACACAGTGGCTTCATCAGTCCTGTTCTTCAAGTTTCTCCTATGTATGGACTGAAGATGTAACTTAAGAGTCTTCAATCTTTCTTCATAAGGAAGATTTCTAATGCTATGTATTAATTTAGTCATCTACGCTGAATGTTTTCTAACGAATTTATGTCCATTCTGTAATATGGAGACCAGAATTAATCAGACTGATTACATCGTCTTCAAGTATCTTCTGCTTCTATCAACTTTTCTGTACTCGACTGAAGAAGCCTACTGTGTAGGCGAAACGTTTCATAATAAAGATACCTAACTGTTGCATATGTGTCTTACCAGAATTGGGTAGCTTTGGGTAGAGGTCGTTTTTGATAAGGACCTGCCTCACATGGGCCAGTAGGCCTTCTGCAGTGTTCCTCCATTCTTATGTTCTTATGTCAAAGATTATTGCTTGGGTAGGGTTTATTCTGTTAGTAGGTTAGATTTGTGAACGACCTGCCAAGTATAGGCCAACAGGCCTACTGCAGTGTTCCTCCTTTCTTATATTCTTAGGTTGATGAGTGCAGTAGGCCTGTTGGCCTATACAAGGCAGGTCTTTCACAATCCATCCTACTAGCAGAATATTTGCCCACCCCAGTTTTCAATGCTACCCAAGTAATAAGAACATAAGAAAGGAGGAACACTGCAGTAAGCCTGTTGGCCAATATTAGGCAGGTCCTTCACAAATCAAACCCACTAACTGAATAAACTCTGTGAGATTAACACACATGTGCAACATCTGGGTATCTTTATTGTAGACGTTTCGCCATCCAGTGGCTTTATCAATACAAATTCTAGGACATAACTTGAAGACAGTAGAACTATGTACAGAAGATGAGGTAATCAGTCCCTCAACCTAGGAGTAGGTGCGAAGAGCACCATAGTCGTGGAGATTCTGAAGCAGAAGAAAGGATCCTGGCGCTTATATAGTAACGTCAGGTGTAGGGCATATTCACTGGTAGGCGGGATTCCCCAGTGGAAGTAGGTCCTTCCCAAAGAGATGGGTTAGTTGTAGTAGTAGTTGTCGTAGTCGTGAAGGTTATGCAACATCATGGAATTTTAATCCTGAGGACATGTACATAACCTTCACGACTACGACAACTACTACTACAACTAACCCATCTCTTTGGGAAGGACCTACTTCCACTGGGGAATCCCGCCTACCAGTGAATATGCCCTCGTCTGCTACACCTGACGTTACTATATAAGCGCCAGGATCCTTTCTTCTGCTTCAGAATCTCCACGACTATGGTGCTCTTCGCACCTACTCCTAGGTTGAGGGACTGATTACCTCATCTTCTGTACATAGTTCTACTGTCTTCAAGTTATGTCCTAGAATTTGTATTGATAAAGCCACTGGATGGCGAAACGTCTACAATAAAGATACCCAGATGTTGCACATGTGTCTTAATCTCAGAATAAACTCTACTCAAGCAATAAGCTTTGACAATTCTATTTACTCACGTGCAAGTCCCACTCAAATCCAACCCCTCTCACTCGTGTATTTATCCAACCTAAATTTTAAACTACCCAAGATTTTAGCTTCGATAGGACCTTGGGTAGCTTTAAAAAGAGATTGGACAAATATATGAGTGGGAGGAGCATGTATGTATATACAATACGATGTTTTCATGTGTTTTATGATTGTTCATGGTTCAATAGGTTTAGGAGGCAGTATTGTATTAGATTTCCCTACAATATATTGGGGCACCAAACATTCGTGATTTTTCAACATTCACGAGACTCTTGATCCCCTAATCCTCGCGAATGTTGAGGGAGACCTGTATATACTTTACATAGCTTTTTGTATTTTATATTGTGCTTTTTTTTTTTTGTCATCAGAGGCAACTAAAATTTCGGTATGTACAGTGGAACCTTGACTTATGAGTGCCACAACATACGAGTTTTTCATGTTACGAGCCGTTGCTTGGTCGATTTTTTCCTCTGAGTTACGAGCCAAAATCCAAGTTACGAGTGAACTTCAGAACGCTGCCACTAGTTGGCACAACAAACGCCACATCATCCGCTCAGCAGTGCACATATTTACCTCACCATGGAAGCATTTCTCTTGTGTTGTGTTTGCTTTATGTGGAGTTATTTTGCCAAATTTCTGTTTTCTAACCATGGTTCCTCAGTGGTGACCCGTACTTAGCTCTATGAAGATCTGTCCAGTGTATTCTCTGTGAATTTGCACAAAATGTCTTCTCTTGAGCAACTCTGCCAGCAGCTAAACAAGGAGCTTAGGGTTGCTAAGCTTGAGATACGGCAGCTGACAGAGGAAAACAGGAGGATTTGAAGTAATCCTCCTGTTGTGAGTCCTCAGGTCAAGAGAGGAACCTGGTCAGTGGCCGGCCAACATGGAACGAAGCTGAAAATCAAGAAGACTGTTGGAGTGGCGGAAACAACGAAGAGCCAGAAGACTGCTGTGGAGACTTCAAACCCATTTTTGGTGTTACCAGACAAACGTGTGTTGTCAACTGGAAACGTCGCAGTGAGTACCAAGGAATCATTGGCAGAGGAGGGTGAATCGACATCCCTTGAAACCCCAACGAAGACCATCGAAAACATCACTACGAACTCCACCAGTGAAGGTAAGAACATTGTTTTAGTTGGGGACAGTCAGGTGAAATTTATGGATAGAGCATTTTGTCTGAGGGACAGGAAGAGGAGGCAGAGGGTATGTTTTCCTGGGGCTGGGATGGGGGATATTGTTAGCCGTCTGGACGACATCATGAAAGGTAATGGGAGCAATCCTATTATCTACCTCAGTGCAGGAGGCAACGATGTTGGCAGACGTAGGAGTGAAGACCTGATTAGCAGGTATAGGACAGCAGTAGAGATAATTAGGAAGAAGGGTGGGAACTCTGTGATATGTGGCATTTTGCTTAGGAGAGGAGTTGGAAATGAATGGTTGTCCAGGGCAATTGGTGTCAACTGCTGGCTGGACAAACACTGTAAGGAAAATGCAGTAACATTCATAGACAACTGGGACCTCTTCTATGGCAGAAATGACATGTATGCCAGGGATGGGGTTCACTTATCTAGGTTTGGGGTGGGAGTACTGGCCAATGCAGTGGAGGGAGCTATTATGTCTTTAAACTAGAAATAGATAGTGGTATGGATTTTCGTGGAAAATCAATGTATTCTGAATGTAGTGATAGTGTGAGTTTTAAGGAAACCACTTATAGGAAGAATGAGGAAGAGTTATTGGTGAACATAGGAAAGCTGGCATTAGGTGATTAGGAGAGTAACAGGCATAGTGGAGGAACAGAAATCAGCAGGAAGAAAAAAGAGAAGGGAGGGTTTCTGAAAATATATTATACTAACAATCGTAGTGCAAGAAATAAGATGGACGAATTGAGATTAGTTGCAAGTGCGGGTAACTTTGATGTTTTTGCCATAACTGAGACGTGGTTTAATATGAAAAATAGGGACGTGCCTGCTGAATGTCACATTCAGGGTTTTAAATTGTTCCAAGTAGACAGAAATATCAGAAAGGGGGTGGGGTGGTACTCTATGTCCGAGATCATTTAAATTGTTGCATAAAAACTGGTATAAAGTCCGAAACACATACTGAGTCTGTTTGGGTAGAATTTTCAGAGGGGCACGAAAAAATTGATTTTAGGCGTGATATACCATCCCCCAAACTTGGATAGAGACCAAGGAAGACTACTGTGGGAGGAAATTGTTAAGGCCACAAGGCACGATAATGTTGTAATTCTAGGAGACTTTAACTTTAGTCAGATTGACTGGAATTTTTTGACAGGGAATTTTGAATCTAATGACTTTTTAGAAGTAGTTCAGGATTGTTTTTTGAAGCAGTTTGTGACAGAGTCTACAAGGGGTAATAACCTGCTTGACTTGGTTCTGGCAAACAAGGAATCACTTGTTAATAATTTAGAAATTTCAGAGGAACTTGGTGCTAGCGACCACAAATCAATTACCTTGAGCATTGAATGGAAGTATGACATTAGGGATAACTCAATAACAGTCCCAGATTTTTGCTTACCAGATTACAATGGGCTTAGAGAACACTTATCTGTTGACTGGGGTAACGAAGAGAGCTATCAATATGAGAGTTTTCTAAACACTATACATGCTGCCCAAAGAACATTTATCCCGTATAAAGAAATTAGATCGAATATAAATGACCCAAAATGGATGAATAATAGGCTCAAATATCTTTTAGGACAGAAAAAAAAAAAGAATTTATAGGCACATCAAAAGAGGTGAGGGTCATCTTATGAATCAGTATATTGACATTAAATAGGACATTAAAAAGGGTATAAGAAAAGCTAAACGGGACTATGAAATTAAAGTTGCCAGGGATTCGAAAACTAACCCGAAAAGTTTTTTCCAGGTTTATAGAACAAAAGTTAGAGATAAGATAGGTCCCCTTAAAAATAACTCTGGGCATCTTACTGACAAGGAGAATGAAATGTGCTCTATTCTTAATAATTATTTTCTCTCAGTTTTCACTCAGGAGGACACTACCAATATCCCAGTAATAAATTTTTATAGAGGGCTTGAAGACGACAAATTATGCAATATCATAGTCACTAGCGAAATGGTTATCAAACAGATAGACCAACTGAAGCAAAATAAATCCCTGGGCCCTGATGAACTTTTTTCCAGGATTCTTGAAGATTGTAAAATGGAACTTTGTGAACCATTGACTAATATTTTTAATATTTCTCTTCAAATAGGTGTAGTGTCTGATATGTGGAAGATGGCTAATGTAATTCATATTTTTGAAGCAGGGGACAAGTCGTTACCGTCAAATTACTGCCCAATAAGCCTAACCTCAATTGTAGGCAAATTACTAGTCAATTATAGCTGATAATATAAGAAGCCATCTGGGTAATGATTAATGATACTCAGCATGGATTCATGAGGGGCTGTTCCTGCCTAACTAATTTATTAACATTCTTCAGTAAAGCTTTTGAGGCCGTTGATCATGTTAAAGAATTCGATATTGTTTATTTAGATTTTAGTAAGGCACCAGAGACTAATAAAGAAAGTGGCTGCTCATGGCATTGGGGGAAAAGTGCTGTCATGGATCGAGTCATGGCTCACTAATAGGAAGCAGAGAGTATGTTTAAATGGGGTTAAATCCGAGTGGGGATCTGTAACGAGTGGCGTACCACAGGGATCAGTTTTAGGCCCGTTGTTGTTTATAATGTATCTCAATGACCTTGATGAGGGTATTACTAGTGATATGAGCAAATTCGCCGATGACACAAAGATAGGTATGATAATTGATTCAAACATAGATGTTAGGGAACTCCAGAAGGATCTAGACAAACTCTATTCTTGGTCAGAAAGTGGCAGATGCAGTTCAATGTAGATAAATGTAAGGTTCTGAAGCTCGGGAGTGTCCATAACCCTAGCACTGATAAGTTAAATAATGTAGAACTTAGCCATACAGATTGCGAAAAGGACTTGGGGGTTATGGTAAGTAGCAACCTTAAACCAAGACAGCAATGCCTAAGCATACGTAATAAGGAAGTGTAAGCAACAGAAGTTCAGAGGTTATACTGCAGCTTTATACATCATTAGTAAGGCCTCACCTAGATTACGCAGCTCAGTTCTGGTCTCCATATTACAGAATGGATATAAATTCGTTAGAAAACATTCAGCGAAGAATGACTAAATTAATACATAGCATTAGAAATCTTCTGTACGAAGAACGATTGAAGACTCTTAAACTACATTCAGCCGGGCTGTGGTTCGTACGTTGGTTTGCATGCAGCCAGCAGTAACAGCCTGGTTGATCAGGCTCTGATCCACCAGGAGGCCTGGTCACAGACCGGGCTGCGGGGGCGTTGACCCCCGGAACTCTCTCCAGGTAAGACGAAGAATGAGGGGAGACAAGATCGAAGTGTATAAGTGGAAGATGGGTATTAACAAAGGGGATATAAATAAGGTCTTGAGGATATCTCTCCAAGAGAGAACCCGTAATAATGGATTCAAATTAGATAAGTTTAGATTTCGAAAGGACATAGGCAAGTATTGGTTTGGAAATAGGGTAGTTGATCAGTGGAACAGTCTTCCTATTAGGATTATTGAAGCTAAAATGTTGGGTAGTTTCAAATTTAGGTTGGATAAATACATGAGTGAGAGGGGTTGGATTTGAGTGGGACTTGCATAATTCTTGGGTAGCTTTGGGTAGAGGTTGTTTTGATAAGGACTTGCCTTGTATGGGCCAGTAGTCCTTTTGCAGCGTTCCTCCATTCTTATGTTCTAATGAAAGTAAGTGCAAAGGATGGTGCTGAGAAGAAAAAGAGGATGATGTTTATTGAATTAAAGAATGAACGAGCGAGGTGTACGAGTTGTGGACTTGGCCAGGTAGTATACTTCTATGATATGTGTGATACTAAAGCAGAAGGGATCGCTAAAGGCTATAGCGTCAACCAAGTGATAAAGTGTAGCATTAAGAGTGCAAGTAGCCTACCTTTTCCACCCTCCACCTCTGCCAGCATCTGTTCTCCAAGGTAAATACGTACATTTTATAAAACCAGTTTATTTCTTTACATTCTCTGTTATGTTTTATTATGTTTTTATACAACATTTCTTATTTATAAATACATTGTTTCAGTGTTTTCCTTATGAAACTAGTGATCTAGTACAGTTAGCCTCACAAGCACTCCATTTTCAGAAGGGGAAGAATGGGAATACAGTGGACCCCCGCATAACGATATTAATCTGTTCATAAGAGCTCATTGTTATGCGAAATTATCGTTATGTGAATGAATTTTCCCCATAAGAAATAATGGAAATCAAATTAATCCGTGCAAGACACCCAAAAGTATGAAAAAAAAAATTTTGCCACATGAAATATACATTTTCCTACACACAAAGAGAAGGATACATGCACAATAGTAGAGTAGTACATGCACAGTATATATTGTGCATGTACTACTCTACTAAATGAAGAATAAATGACACTTACCTTTATTGAAGATGCAGCAATGACTGATGAGACACTGTGTCCTGGGAGTGCCTTTTCCTCCTGAGTACTGTAGGTCCTGTTTGGCATTTTCTTCCAGAACAGGCCTTATCACACTGTGTGTGCCACTACGATTCTTAAATCTCTCAAACCGACCTTTGCTGGCTTTAAATTCACCAATATGAGCACTAGTTCCAGGCGTTTTTCCCTGTTCACCTGGGTGTTAGTCGACTGGTGTGGGTTGCATCCTGGGAGACAAGATTAAGGACCCCAATGGAAATAAGTTAGAGAGTCCTCGATGACGCACTGACTTTCTTGGGTTATCCTGGGTGGCTAACCCTCTGGGGTTAATCGTTTCTCGGTAATTGTTTCACGTTAAGCCACACCAACAACACTCTCTCCACATCTTCGAGTAATACAGCTGATGGTGGTGCAGCAACAACAACAGCTGTGGTGCAGCTGACCATGGTGCAGCAGCAGCTGTGGTGCAGCAACAGCTGACCATGGTGCAGCTGTGGTGCAGCAACAGCTGACTGGTCCAATTTATCAGCTGATCATGGTACGATAATATTTATCACCCTTTTTACCACAGGGTTGGCACTAGAAGCTTTCTTTGGGCCCATGGTGGCTTATTTAGCAGTTACAAGCACTATAAATAATGGAATATACAAAATGTATCGAATGTATGCATGCAACCGGCCACCTTGGCTTGTAAACAATGACGGCAAGGCAGGCACTCAGGCTGGACGGACAGGTTCGGGATGAGTCATGTTCAGAAACAGCTGATGATGCAACAGCAGCTGACCGTGGTGCAGCAGCAACTGACTGATCCAGCAACAGCTGACTGGTCCAGCAACAGCTGACTGATCCAGCAACAGCTGACTGATCCAGCAACAGCTGACTGGTCCAGCAACAGCTGACTGATCCAACAACAGCTGACTGATCCAGCAACAGCTGACTGGTCCAGCAACAGCTGACTGATCCAGCAACAGCTGACTGATCCAGCAACAGCTGACTGGTCCAGCAACAGTTGACTGATCCAGCAACAGCTGACTGGTCCAGCAACAGCTGACTGGTCCAGCAACAGCTGACTGATCCAGCAACAGCTGACTGGTCCAGCAACAGTTGACTGATCCAGCAACAGCTGACTGGTCCAGCAACAGCTGACTGATCCAGCAACAGCTGACTGATCCAGCAACAGCTGATTGTGGTGCAGCAGCAGCTAACTGATCCAGCAACAGCTGACTGGTCCAGCAACAGCTGATTGTGGTGCAGCAGCAGCTGACTGATCCAGCAACAGCTGACTGGTCCAGCAACAGCTGATCGTGGTGCAGCAGCAGCTGACTGATTCAGCAACAGCTGACTGGTCCAACAACAGCTGATCGTGGTGCAGAAGCAGCTGACTGATCCAGCAACAGCTGATCGAGGTGCAACAGCAGCTGACTGGTCAAGCAACAGCTGACCGTGGTGCAGCAGCAGCTGACTGTGGTATGATAGTATTTCTCACCCTTTTTACCACTGGGTTAGCACTAGAGGCTTTCTTGGGGCCCATGGTCACTTATTTTGCAGATGAAATCACCAAAAACGCTGTAATAATATGAAATGTTCCGATTGTATGCTTGGATGTTACCGCGGAGGCTGGCTTGTAAACAGTGCCACTGGCGGAACATGTGAAGCTGGCTCAGGCCGCACATTAGAAGCGTCTCGGATGAATAGCGTTGAGCGAGTTTTTTAGCGGTATGCGAGGCAAAATTTTAGTGATAAAATGTATCGGTATGCGGATTTAACGTTATGTGATGCCAACGGTATGCGAGGGTCCACTGTACATGTATATGGTCAGAGCAGGAGCATGAGTGGCCGCCACCACTCGTCACATAATGACATACTTGTTCTAGAGTACAGTGGACCCCCGCATAACGCTATTAATCCATTCCTGAGAGCTCAGTGTTATGCGAAATTATCGTTATGCGAATTAATTTTCCCCATAAGAAATAATGGAAATCAAATTAATCCGTGCAAGACCCCCCAAAGTATGAAAAAAAAAATTTTTACCACATGAAATATTAATTTTAATACACACAAACTTAAGAAAACATGCACAGTTACATGACACTTACCTTTATTGAAGATGTGGTGATGATTGATGGGATGGGAGGAGGGGAGACTGGATGGTTTTAGTGTTTAGAAGGGGAATCCCCTTCCATTAGGACTTGAGGTGTCAAGTCCTTTTCCGGGGTTGCTTCCCTTCTTCTTTTAATGCCACTAGGACCAGCTTCAGAGTCACTGGACTTCTGTCGCACAACATATCTGTCCATAGTGGCCTGTACCTCTCGTTCCTTTATGACTCCTAAAGTGTTTCACAACAGTGTCAGTGTAATAGTCACCAGCACGGTTTGCAATAGCTGCCTGAGGGTGATTTTCATCCATGAAGGTTTGCACTTCAAGCCACTTTGCACAGATTTCCTTAATCTTTGAAGTAGGCAACTTCTTCAATTTCTCTCTCCCCTCCTCCGAAGCAATTTCCTCAGGCGTGGCCTCTTGCTGTTGAAGTTGATCTAGCAGCTCATCAG
Organism: Cherax quadricarinatus; assembly: GCF_038502225.1. Classification (NCBI taxonomy): domain Eukaryota; kingdom Metazoa; phylum Arthropoda; class Malacostraca; order Decapoda; family Parastacidae; genus Cherax; species Cherax quadricarinatus. The sequence goes on from NC_091295.1 coordinate 46,407,760, forward strand.
TGGTTAGTTCTTCATTGTCCTCCTCCACCAACTCTTCCACATCCTCCCCACTAACCTCCAACCCCAAGGACTTCCCCAATGCCACAATTGATTTCTCAACTGGCATAGGATTCTCAGGGTTAGCCTCATATCCTTCAAAATCCCTTTGGTCTACACATTCTGGCCACAGTTTCTTCCAGGCAGAGTTCAAGGTCCTCTTAGTCACTTCCTCCCAAGCCTTACCTATAAGGTTTACACAATTGAGGATATTAAAGTGCTCTCTCCAAAACTCTCTTAGAGTCAATTGAGTTTCTGAGGTCACTACAAAGCACCTTTCAAACAGAGCTTTTGTGTACAGTTTTTTGAAGTTTGCAATAACCTGCTGGTCCATGGGCTGCAGGAGAGGAGTGGTATTAGGAGGCAAAAACTTCACTTTAATGAAGCTTAAGTCCCCACAAAGTCACTCTGCCAAGTCTGTAGGATGACCAGGGGCATTGTCTAACACCAGGAGGCACTTGAGGTCTAATTTCTTTTCAGTTAGGTAATTTTTCACAGTGGGGGCAAATGCTTGGTGTAACCAGTCATAGAAAAAGTCCCTAGTGACCCATGCCTTATTGTTTGCCCTCCACAGCACACACAAATTAGCCTTGAGGATATTCTTTTGCCTGAACGCTCTGGGAGTTTGAGTGATACACTAATAAAGGCTTCACTTTGCAATCACCACTAGCATTGGCACACATGAGAAGAGTAAGCCTGTCTTTCATAGGCTTATGTCCTGGGAGTGCCTTTTCCTCCTGAGTAATGTAGGTCCTGCTTGGCATTTTCTTCCAAAACAGGCCTGTTTCATCACAATTAAACACTGTCTATGTACTCCGTGAATTCATGCACATATTTTTCAGCTGCTTTTTGGTCGAAACTAGCAGCCTCACCATGCCTTATCACACTATGTATGCCACTACGCCTCTTAAATCTCTCAAACCAACCTTTGCTGGCCTTAAATTCACTCGCATCGCAGGCATTTTTCTAATTAAATCCTCATGCAACTTCCTAGCCTTTTCACTTATGATCGCTTGAGAGATGCTATCACCTGCTATCTGTTTTTCGTTTATCCACACCAATAACAGTCTCTCAACATCTTCTATCACTTGCGATCTCTGTTTCGAAAGCACAGTTAAACCTTTGGCAAGAACAGCTTCCTTGATTGCCGTTCTCTTGGACACAATAGTAGCGATGGTTGATTGGGGTTTACTATACAACCTGGCCAGCTCGGAGACACGCACTCCACTTTCATACTTAGCAATGATCTCTTTCTTCATCTCCATAGTAATTCTCACCCTTATTCCTGTAGGGTTGGCACTAGAAGCTTTCTTGGGGCCCATGGTCACTTATTTTTCAGGTGAAATCACTATAAAAAGGCTGTAATAATACGAAATGTTCCAGTTGTATGCTTGAATGTTACCGCGGAGGCTGGCTTGTAAACAATGCCACTGGCAGAACAAATGAGGCTGACTCAGGCCGCATGGGCGCATCTCGGACGAATCGCATTGAGCGAATTTTTAGCGCTATGCAAGGCAAAATTTTAGCGATAAAATGTATTGCTATGCGGATTTAACACTATGCGATGCCAGCGTTATGCGGGGGTCCACTGTATATATAATGTTTCTATGTTATTTATATTGTTTATGTCATATTAGACCAGTTATGATAGATAAATAAGCCCTAGAGCTGATATTAGTGTTATATTGAAGTATTTTCTCCTGCCTCCCAAGAGCAGGAATTCTGCTGTAATGGATTAATGGCATTTCAGTTAATTTCAGTAAGGAAAATTGATTTTATATATAAGCAAATTGAGTTACAAGGTAGGTCACGGAACGGATTTAACTCGTAAGTCAAGGTACCACAGTATTAATAAATTTAAAAAGTGAAACTTTTGTTTTTCTTATTGGGCCACCCTGCCCTGGTGGGATACGGCTCGTTTGTTGAAAGAAAGAAGAAAGACTTCTTTTTTTTTCTATAATCTTTAAATGTTTTTTTTTAATCTGCTTAATAATGATATAAGAAAGAATGAGCACATTTTGGCTTAAATCTTATGGTTAGCTTTAAATTTATGGGTGAACCAGCCTAGATAAAACATGAATGATTTACATTATCTTCCTTAAAAATGTTGTATAATTGAATCTCGCTGATTTCGAAGCACGTGACCGTTTTTTTTAATTAAAATGCTTGGGTTTTTTCGACTGTTTTCTTGGTCTCACAGAAATTTTTTGATATACTATACAGTACTGCTTCTGCATCATTTTTATAGCCCAATACACAAAAAATAAATTATTACAGTATTGCATAGATATTTTTATTTTTTGTTTGAATAAAGAAGCATGATGTGATGAACTGATCATGTTTTGTTCAGGTTATTTTGAAATTGTCCTGGAAATTGCTGAGGGGTCGTGCAGTTTCTTGTACTCAATCGATAGCTGAGCCATCTAGGGCTCAAAGAAATTGCATTTTTAAATATCTGAACTTCGACACTCTGAACTTTCTCTATCATTTCATAAGGAGGAACTTTATGCAGGAGTTTTCTTGTGAACAGCAGTACTTTCTGCATCATTTTTATAGCCCAATACACAAAAAATAAAGTACTCGTGTCTGATCACTGTTTGTTAGGATTGCCCAAAAACTAGAAATGACTGGTAAGATTTTTGGTTATACTGTATCCTTCTCCAACCTTCCTTCCTTCTTTCTTACTCCTAACTCATTTCTCTTCTCATTTTTTCCTCCTCCTCTTTCTCCACTCCTTTCCTTTCTTTACTCTCTTGCCCCTTATTCCCCTCTCTCTTGCCCCTTCTTCCAATCTCTTGCTCTGTCTCCTCTTTTCCTTCTCTTTCTGTCCTTCTCCCCCTCTTTTTCTCCCACCTCTCTACCATCTCCCCCCTTTCTTCTCTTCTCACTCTTCTCCCCCACTCTCCTCCCCCTCCCTCTCCCCTTACCTCTCCCCTTTATCCCCCTCTTCTATCCCCCTCTCCCTTTTGTCCCTCTCTTCTCTCTCCCCCCCTTCTCTCTACCCTCTTCTCCTCTTTGTACCCCCTCCTGTCTCTACCCTCTCTCTCTTTTCTCTACTCTCATCTGTCTACCCCCCCTCTTTCCCCTCTTCTCACCCTTCTTTCTCATCCAATATCCTCCCCCTGTTCTCATGAGCTTTAACTATATATTAATTACAGTTTTAGTGATTTATTTTTAAAAATGTAATTGCTGTATTTTATATTATAAGGCTTATTATTATTAGGCTTTATCCAATTACTGTGTTTTGGAGTTGCTTCTTAATACGTATTTAGCATTAGGAGATTGTATTTTAATTTGATGAGTGTTTGAGGTAAACCTGATGTAAATATGAGGGAGAATGCCATCCACCTGCTGAACTGAGTTAGTTTATTGCTGAAGTATGTAAAATATGCAAGATCGTTTTATAATGTGATGTCACCATGGTTGTTTAGTGTATTTATAGATAGGGTTGTAAGAGAAGTGAATGCTCGGGTATTGACAAGAGGTGTGAGGTTAAAAGATAAAGAATCTAACACAAAGTGGGAGTTGTCACAGTTGCTCTTTGCTGATGACAGTTTGCTTTTGGGAGATTCTGAAGAGAAGTTGCAGAGATTGGTGGATGAGTTGGGTAGGGTATGTAAAAGAAGAAAATTGAAAGTGAATGTAGGAAAGAGTAAGGGTGATGAGGATAATAAAAAAATTAGGTAATGAAAGATTGGATATCAGATTAAGAGAGAGTATGGAGGCGGTGAATATATTCAGAGATTTAGGAGTGGACCTGTCAGCAGATGGGTGTATGAAATATGGTGAATCAGAGAATTGACAAGGGGAAAAAGGTGAGTGGTGCACTGAGGAGTCTGTGAAGACAAAGAACTCTATCCATGGAAACAAAGAGAGAAATGTATAGTTATACCAACACACTTATATAGGTGTGAAGCATGGGCAGTGAATGTTGCAACAAGGAGAAGGCTGGAGGCAGTGGAGATGTCATGTCTGAGGGCAATGTGTGGTGTGAACATAATGCAGAGAATTTGTAGTTTGGAAATTAGGAGGAGGTGTGAAATTACCAAAACTATTATCCAGAGGGCTGAGGAGGGGTTGTTGAGGTGGTCTGGACATGTAGAGAGGATGGAACAAAATAGAATATCGAGAGTGTATAACTGTAGTGGAGGGAAGGCGGGGTAAGGGTCAGCCTAGGAAAGGTTGGAGGGAGGGAATAAAGGAGGTTTTGTGTACTAGGGGCTTGGACTTGCAGCAAGCATGCATAAGTGTGTTAGATAGGAGCAAATGGAGACAAATGGTTTTTAGGACTTAAAGTGCTGTTGGAGTGTGAGCAAGGTAACATTTATGAAGGGATTCAGGAGAAACCGGAAGGCCCGACTTGAATCCTGGAGATGGGAAGTACAGTGCCTGCACTCTGAAGGAGGGGTGTTAATGTTGCAGTTTTATAACTGTAGTGTAAGAGCGCCTCTGGCAAGACAGTGATGGGGTGAATGATGGTAAAGTTTTTCTTTTTTGGGCAACCCTACCTTGGTGGGAAATGGCCGATGTGTTAATAAAAAAGAATAATAAATATTGTTTTATAATTTTTTGGTGGATTATTGGGCTGAGTGATCAATTTGGATAAAACAACAGGTGCACAAAATATGCAACTAAATTATTTACCTCAGACAAGTTGGCCATATTTATGAAGTATTGTGAAGAACTATTTTTGACAAAATATTTAGAATTTGACAAATAGTATATAATATTTGAATTCACTTTTTTATTTATTTACTGAATTTCCAGGAACTTACAAGCTTAAGAAAATTACCTTGAAAAAAGAGGGATTTAACCCAAATGTGATTGAGGACAAGATGTACTTTTTGGATACGAAGAAGAAAGCATATGTCCCTCTTACTATTGATCTTTATGACAAGATTGTTGGTGGGGAAGTGAGGATGTAAACTGAGATAAAATGCAGTATTATAGAAATGTTAAACAGCTGTGGTGCACCCTTGTTGTAAAAATAACATTTTCATTATGAGATTAGTGTCAAATCTAGTACAAGTAGCCAATAAAGATTTCTTATATTGACTGGCAGATTATACTGGTATTCAAAGATATTCCAAGACACAAATCTTTTGGCTTATTTGTAGACTGAATACTGACATATGGACCTGATTCTTGTTTTGTATACATTAAAAAGCACTGTAAGCGCATCTTCAGGAAGACACTTATGAAACTTGCATAATTAATCACTATATATTCCTACCTATTGATGGTTCCAGGGTTGCCCTCCCCTGTGGCCTGGTCCCAGACCAGGCCTGGTTGAGGGTCTGATGAGTCGTGCTTTTTGTGCTACTAACACAGTCCAGTGTAGGCATCACAGCATAGCTGCACAGAAACTGACTGGAAGAACCTGCCATTTAGCCACTTCCCTCATACTGTGTTTGAAATTGTTGAAATGTGTCAATGAGTCGGTGTTTATATCCTAAAAAAATTACAGATTCTATGAAACAAATAATGCACATAATCTAAAAAAATAGTGGTCAATGAATATGAATACAGTATTGATAATTGTGATTACCCTGGAAGTAATAGAGCACAAGGTAGTGTTTAAACTTTAAAATGTTTATTAGAGAATAAGCTTATTTTGGTTCAGGGCAGTAATGCAGCTATTGCATTTTTTCAGATTAGGATAAAGTGTTACTAGGATATAAATTTTGCCCACCTCAGGAATTTCTGAAATTTAGTTTCCTTGCACTAACCTTAATTACAAAGGGTAGCTGATTTAGACACACACATTCTGTGGGGTTAATGCATACTGTGAAATATTAAATACTACTTTCCTTAAAACTGTTTAACTTTAAAGGTTCAAGAGGAATGTTTATAGACATAATACATGGAAAAGGAAGCATTACATGTTCATACATGTTCTGTTGGTTTTCTATATGTTAGGGCCATAAACTGATATAAATGCATTTATTTCTTCTCATGGTTGTTTGAAGCCTCTAGTCATACTTTATTTATGTACTGTATGGTATTGTATGATTACCTACCTGATCTTGCAGTGTTCTTACTTCTTTGGACTGACTGATGAGAAATAACATTTTCGTATTTAGTTTGAATTCCGTGTAAGAGGACTGCTTATACTATCATTGTCCAATTTATTCAGTGTCCATGTGGCTCATTTGGGTGTTTTAAGATAGTTCCATCCATGCTCTTATGATCTCGATTCTTCTCTGATAAAGAACATATCCTGGTCTACCCTACCCAAGCCTTTGAGTATTTTGTATGCTAAAATCATATCCCCTCTTTATTATTATTTCAGACAGAAAGCCTAACTCTTGCATTCTTTTATTTTTCATAGTTCATTTCTTCTCACCTAATTACTTTTGACTGAAGTCATTTTGTTGTTACTAGGTGAGGGCTACCAGGAGGGTATTTCATACAGATACTGTGTTCTCAGGAATGGTCCACCTGTATGATGGAAATAATGTTCTGAACATATTTTTTTTTATAGATACTGTATGGCACTCTTGTGTTTTTATGTTTTCAAACTTAGCCTGTACTGCTTCCAGGTTTGGGGGTAATGATTATTCTTAGATCTTTTTCTTTTAACTTTCCATGAATTATTTTTACCTGGTTATTACCTCTTTATTATTTAACTCTTGCTAGAGTTAAACTTTAATAAACATTCTTAAAGTCTATAAATGTGCAACATATTTGATGGCAGCTGTAAGTGTAACTACTAATCTACAGACTTCAAAATTCTTTCCAAATGTCTAATTTGTAATAGGCCCAGGCTTTCATTGTTGGCCTTGCAGGTTCAAGGATAAATTTAGCAAGGTTAAATCAGGTTTTAAAGTTAATTTTGATTCAAAATGAAGCATTTGCATTGTATACCATGTTAAATGTGTGTAAATATATATACTGGTATGCAAAATACATGTGCATATCAAAAGTATGTGTTTGAAAAATCTAGTTTTAATATAGGGCCATTTGTTTGATCAGTTTGGCTTTAGGCATAGCATATATTCATAATATGTATAAAAATCTGACTAGAGGCTCAAAAGAACCCATAAGAAGAAATAGTATGCTGTATATTTATCTCTGCTCATGGTACCTTTCAAGCTTTTGGTCATATTAGCTCTGCATACCTGTATGGAAGGTTTCAGTAACATAACTCATATACTGGTTAATGTGTCCACAGATGGTGGACATAGCTGTTAGAAATCACTCCAGGATATTCTGTATGTTACATCACTAACTGGGGTATGTAGTACCTGACTAGCATTGAGGTACTGTTTTGCATAATATATTTGACTTGTGGCATATGGCTTCTTGATATTATAATAAAATAAGGATTAATAAAATAATACAGCTTCTTACTCCATAGGGTGCTACTGTATAGTTTGAGATGTATTATTTATATGTTGAGATGAGATACCACAACCATGACTGATATATCTCAGTGTTTTTTTTTTTTTTAACTAGTTTGTAAAATGTATTAACTTTCTATATATATTTACAGTAGTTTTATATTTTTCCATTTTTTTCATGTGTTTTTAGTGGAGGTAATTTTAATTTGCATATTCTGGCTTGGCAGTGTTTCAACTTTAATCAGTAATGAAATAAGTTTAAAGGAGGTATTATTTTAATACTGCATAGTTTGATCTTTGTTTCTTAGTAAAAATAGCTTAATGTAGTGGAGAAGGCTCTCCACTACATGAGAATGCATGCATTATTCATTCAGTATTACATACTGTATTTTAGCTTTTTTTTTTTTACACAACGGTGTTAATCTTGATACAATAAATTTGTAACATCTTTGTGTGTTAGAAAAGCTTGAGCAATAATATTGTTGGGAATTGTCACCACCTAAAGTAGTTGTGAAACAAGAGGTACATTTCACTGAACATGAGAATATATTTTGCAGTTATGTTTATTACCACTTTTAGTTGAGGGGAAAAGGGTAATAATTTTATGTAAAACATAGCATGAATAAGCATTGAGACAGTTGTGAAAGCATGGTGAATGTGTGCTGAAATACATACTTAAGTCTCTCTTCATACAGCTCACACAGTGTCTTGAATAACCTATATATCAAGGACTTTTGTATTTTGACCATGAATTATGCCTTAAGAGGTTATTCCATATCATTGTTATTGTAGAAATAAATCATGCTGATGAAATATTTTAAATATATCCTTGTTATTGCAGAAGTAAAAATATATTTCTCTCTCTCTCAACACACCGGCCGTATCCCACTGAGGCAGGGTGACCCAAAAGGAAAAATGAAAGTTTCTCCTTTTACATTTAGTAATATATACAGGAGAAGGGGTTACTAGCCCCTTGCTCCCGGCATTTTAGTCGCCTCTTACAACATGCATGGCTTACGGAGGAAGAATTCTGTTCCACTTTCCCATGGAGGTAAGAGGAAATAAACAAGAACAAGGACTAGAAAGAAAATAGAAGAAAGCCCAGAGGGGTGTGTGTGTATACAGTGGACCCCCGGTTAACGATATTTTTTCACTCCAGAAGTATGTTCAGGTGCCAGTACTGACCGAATTTGTTCCCATAAGAAATGTTGTGAAGTAGATTAGTCCATTTCAGACCCCCAAACATACACGTGCAAACGCACTTACATAAATACACTTACATAATTGGTCGCATTCGGAGGTAATCGTTATGCGGGGGTCCACTGTATATGCTTGTACATGTATGTGTAGTGTGACCTAAGTGCAAGTAGTAGTAGCAAGACGTACCTGAAATCTTGCATGTTTATGAGACAGACAAAAGACACCAGCAATCCTACCATCATATAAAACAATTACAGGCTTTTGTTGTACACTCACTTGGCAGGACGGTAGTACCTCCCTGGGCGGTTGCTGTTTACCAACCTACTACCTAGGTAAAAATATATTTACAGTATTTTAATTAATAGAAGCTGAGAAAGTGAAAATAGTAGCTCACAATTGTGGGAAAAGATTTTGAAGAGAGAATTTCAACTATGTTTAGTGTATGAGAGCACTTTAAGTATTGTAAGTTCTCCTGCTGGACTTCATAAGGGCAGCTAAAGCAAAATATGTTGATAATAACATATACACCTCTTCAAGGGGGGCTCCTTGGTCTGAGGAATTAGACCTGTCAGTCTCCTTCCTCAGACCGAACCTAATTACCCCCCAATCCCCCCTTCCCTATCCCATCCTCCCCTTTTTCCTTTCCTCCTCCTCCTCCCCACCCCTCCCTTTTGCCCTTCCTTTTTTGGCCTTTGGGATTTTTCCCACAGGCGTGCTAGTTCCTAGGTTGGGGAAAGGGTACCAGGGTCCATCCCATTCCATTGAGGTTCTTGGCGGTGGCGTAGTTTGCCGTGGAATCTGGATCGCCTGGGGATGTCCCGATCCCTCTCCGGTATCCCGGAGGGTGGTCTTGGGTGTCTTTCGAGCAACGGGTGTATCTCTGGAAGCCACTTTTCGGATTCCGGGGAGTGGCCGAAGGAGGTATGCTTTGTGGCGGATATCCGGCCACCCTCTCTTTTGTCCACCGAGGTAGCTCGGCAGATGTGAGGTTGCTATCCCGGATTGCTGGTTTACTGGCATGAAGGGTAGGGTATGGCACGGGTTCCATGCTGCATCTGCGCTACTTGCGGTGCTGAGGTCCTCTTGGGCGCAGAGGGATATTTCTGGCCCTTTCATTCCTCCTAGGAACTATCCCTCCCTGGTCCCCCCATTTTTTTCTTTTTTTTTTTTTTTTTTTTATTTTATTTTATTTTTTTTTTTCTTAAAAACAAAAAGAAAGAAGTAACCTAACCATGGAGCACCTGATCCATGACCCTGCTAACCTCAGGCCCCTTATTGTTACCTCACCCCGTTCTGACCTCACCTCGTCTTTTGGCCACTCTTCAGACATTCCTAAGGCCCCTGTACCTCTTGCTGGTGCTGTTTCGTCACCCGCTTCAGGTGCTGGGGTTTCGACTGACTCCTTCGATTTGTCTGACCTCCGCTCTCCTTTGACTATGCTTCTGGCCTCTCCCTCTATGGTGTGACAATTTTCGAATCGCCAGCCTGTCCCACGTTGGACCGAATCTGGTCCCACTTCTAAACGCCAACGACAATCTCCTGATGATGTTACTTCGTTACCTTCCCATTCTACTCGGAAAAGACCGACACGTCATGCACTCCCTCTCCACACTCAGTTTTGGACCATACAATGGACTAAATTCTTTACTTTAAGACAGACTTCTACTGCCTATCTTTCCGACCATAGTATTGGCAAAGCGCTCCTACGCCATGTTGGTAGAGATATTTCGTTTCATGCTCTTAAGAGTGGTACGCGCATCATCACAGTCCAGAATTCTACCCAAACTCATGATCTTTCTCTTCTTTCACATATCGATACTATTCCTATCACTGTCGAAAAACATCATTCCCTCAATTCTTGTAGTGGTACTGTTGTTCTGCCCCATACCACAGTCCAACAGAATTTCCAGACATGTGGCAATGACATTCTCGAATAGCTGGAACTCCAAGATCTCCCAATTCTCAAGGTAGACACTTATGTTCTTCCTACCCGCGGGAGAAGACGATACCCTTGCAATGTGGCTCGTTTAACTTTTGACAGCCGTGAACTCCCATCCTCTGTTTATGTAGCAGGACATCGGTTACAAGTTCAGAAGGTGATCCCTACACCGCAACAGTATAGGAATTGCTGGCAATTTGGCCACCCGGCAAAATATTGCAGATCAATAGCCGAATGCCCAGTCTGTGGTGCCGATGACCACTCTAATACATCTTGCAGTCGACCTCCCTCTTGCCTTAATTGTCATGAGGCTCACCCTTCGTACTCTCACCGTTGCTAGGTCTACTTAAATGAACGGGAAATTCGTTGCCTCAAAGAGGCAGGTCTCCCTTATGCTATGGCAGTTTTTCATCTCCGCCTCCAAGGAAAACTACTCCGTGTTTATTCTGGTGTTTCAAAACGTCCCCCCACTTCTGGGGTCCCATCTTCTGCAGCCTCCTTTGCGGTTGCCAGTCCCATAATCACTCCTGTATCTAATTCTTTTGCTGTCCTGGGCTCAGACGTCCCTACTTCAACACCTCAGTCTGTCCTCACTTCTTCGTGTTCTCCCTCACAAACACCGGTATCAACAAGACCTCGTACGACACCTCCTCCCAATCGTCCCTCTACTTCTCAGAGGTCCAACAAATCTCCTTTAACCCCTCCTTCCCTTCATCCACCTCCACATTTTACCTTCCCGGTCTCTGTACCTAGGTCTTCCCCTTTCACTGGCTCCGTTACAAGTGTGGAGGTTCATCCTCCTCCTCGTACTGTGCCTTCCTCCCCTGTCCCCTCCCAAGTTTCTTCCTCTTCTGCCACATCCCAGGTTTCTGCCTCTTCTGTCCCCTCCCACACTTCTCCGGTTCCCTCCACCCTTTCGCCCCGACCCCCTACCTTGGTACAGTCCATTACAGCTCCGATCTTTACTCACACTCCCCCTCCTTCCATCTCCAATATTGTCTCCCATACGAAGTCTCTGAACTCCGAAACACTTGAAGCAATCTCTGAATATATTGCAGAGACCAAACCATCAATGGACACTGATCCACCCTCTGTTCCTTCTCTTTCTTCTTCTCCATCTGCGCAACTCCTTTCTTCACAACGCACCGTTCCTTCGCTACTTGAACGTTTTCCTTTGCCACCGCATGTGGACTTTCCTAACCCCTCTAGTCCGTAGGTACCCTTACCTGCGGATTTCAGGTATCTTTATCATTGCCAATCATGGCCTATTTACAGTGGAATATTCGCAGCCTCGGGTAATCGGGGTGAGCTTCAGATGTTGCTCTCCCAGTTTTCCCCTGTTGGTGTTTGCTTACAGGAACCAAAATTACACTCTGCCATTATCTATCCCATCTCAGGCTATAATTTATTGTATTCTTCAGATCCTTTTCCTGATGGGACCTTTAATGAAAGTGTCCTTCTACGCACTGATATTCCGTACCATCAGCTATTTGTTCGTACTTCGCTGCATTACACAGCAGCCCGTATCCACTTGCATAGGTGGTATACACACTGTTCTTTGTATCTCTCTCCTTCTCGGGCATTATCTATCCTGGATACTGCCTTTCTTGTTTCGTCATTACCGCCACCACTTCTGTTACTTGGCGATTTTAATGCCCATCATTTCCTCTGGGGGGGGGTCTCACTGTGATTCCCGTGGCATTCAGTTAGAGGCTTTTCTTGCTACCCACCCCCTCCATGTTTTAAATACAGGTACTCGCACCCATTTTGATCCTCGGACTCATACTCTCTCTTGCATCGATCTCTCAGTCTGCTCTTCCTCCGCTGCATTAGACTTCACCTGGTCTATTCTCCCGGATTTACATGACAACGATCATTTCCAAATCATTCTTACTTCCCCTTCATATTCACCACCTCTTCGTAACCCACGCTGGCAATTTGATCAGGCAAATTGGAACCTTTACTCACAACTAACTGTTTTTAGTGAGGTTTCTTCTTCGTCCTCCATTGATGAGCTTTTACACCTCTTCTCATCTTCCGTTTTAACCTCAGCTTCTCATTCTATACCCCAAACTTCGGGCAGACATTCTCAGAAATGCGTGCCTTGGTGGTCTCCTGCTTGTGCTCGAAAGCCCAACTGTCTACGGTAGCTTCCCGCTCTTTTTCTTGACCACTTCCACTCTCATTCTCATGCCATTGCAGTGTACACAGATGGCTCTAAGTCTTCTGACGGCATAGGATTCGCAGCAGTGTTTCCGGACAGCGTCATACAAAGGCATTTACTGTCTTCGGCTAGTATCTTTACTGCTGAATTGTATGCCATTCTCGCAGCACTTATCTGCATTGCATCTGTGCCTGTGTCATCATTTGTGGTTGTCTCAGACTCCCTTAGTTGCTTTACAGGCTATACAGAAATTTGATACACCTCACCCCTTAGTCCTCCGTATCCAACTTTGGCTATGCCGCATCTCTACCAAGCATAAAGATATTGTGTTTTGTTGGGTCCCTGGTCATGTTGACGTACAGGGCAATGAACAGGCAGACACTGCTGCGCGGTCAGCAGTACATGACCTACCAGTTTCATATAGAGGTATTCCATTTATGGACTATTTTGCTGCAATAGCTACCCACCTTCACACCCGTTGGCAACAACGTTGGTCTACTCTACTCGGTAACAAACTTCAATCTATTAAACCGAGTATAGGTTACTGGCCGTCTTCTTATCACCAGTGCCGAGGTTGGGAGACTACTCTCTCCCGTCTTCGCATTGGCCATACTCATCTTACTCATGGATATCTCATGGAGAGGCGCCCTGCTCCTCTCTGTGAGAATTGTCAGGTTCCATTATCGGTCAGCCACATTCTATTAGACTGCCCACTTTATCAACGAGCACGCAGAATTTACCTCCGTCTTCTTCGCTCGTCTGCTCTCTCTTTACCTTCCCTTCTCGCTGATGGACCCACCTTTCATCCGGACTCTCTCATTGACTTTTTGACAACAACTGACTGACTTCACAAACTCTGATGATACCTTCAGCCCTTTCTACCTCAATCTCTTGCTACCCTCTACCCTGCACTATCCTCTGCCCCGCTGTTTTCTGTAACCTACTGATCGCCCCTCCCCTCTTTTGCCGCCTAATACCCTCGCTTCCTTCCCTACCCTGCAGCGCTGTATAGCCCTTGTGGCTTAGCGCTTCTTTTTGATTATAATATAATAATAATAGCATATACAGTACTGCATATGTAGAAATTAAAAAAAAAAAATTGTTTCATGATCTATGGTCCACTCAACGAGGTTTAATGCTGGCAAGGGGGCTCTTACTCTGAGGATTTGGACTTTTGCTCCACTTCTTTGAATTAAGCCTGAATGCCTTGCATTCCCAGGTGCTGTATGACCCCCTGTTGATTTAGTGCTCCCCCATAAATGTGATAATAATAATAAAATGATCTGCAGTGAATGGAGATAAAATGGAGAGGCAGTGTTGGCCCTGCCTGAATCAACTGACTGGTCGTGCATCACTCCATCACAGTTTGGTTTTGGGTTGCATACTAGTCTTCATGTGTATGCAGCAAAAAAAAAAAATCAGCCTGTATGTTTCTTCACATCCCATTATTCTTTGTAATCAATGATGGCTATGTCACTTGCAGCAGATGCAGCAAGATCATCCTGCTGGATCCCAGGACATTATGGTATTGAGGACAGTTAACTTATAGACTCATCTGCATGTTTGCTATGCAGAACTTTCCAAATCTCCTGTATGGAGTTGACCTTTCTGTTTTGTATTACTATCTTAGTGTTTCAGATGTACATTACTACTTTTCCTTAGAGAGGCACTTCAGTGTTCAAGTAAATACAGCCTCTCCTCACTTAACAATGTACTCGTTTACCAATGCCTCAGACTTAGAATGGGCTCTCTGACCAATATTCATACCTAAATAATGTATATTAAAGCTGATTTCCTCCATTCATTTTATTTCAATATACAGTACACTACTGTATAAACATTTAAAAATATACCAGAAATGTTATAAATGGTGCTAAGGTGACATTAAAACAATATCAAAGATGGTTGACACAAACTCATTACCATTATAATATGCTTCTCGCTTAGCGACGAATTCGTTTAAAGACGCGGTCTTAGGAACGGAACTTCGTCGTCAAGTGAGGAGAGGCTGTATCAGCTTCCCTGGCTGTCTACAAGTTAAGGGCCGTGTTCTTAGCACTCCTTGCTCCTGCATGCCATTTATGAACTCGCCACTGTTCTTTCTTCAAATACCTGGTCATTCCTCTTTGTAGATGATTTTGCTATTGGTTGTGCAGATAAGCTGTCAACTGAATGACACCTCTTCAATGCCCTATTGATTAGGCTTCCAATTGGGCCAACTTACATGGTTTTAAACTTTTTATTGCTAAAAAAACTGGATAACGTTTATACAACACCCTGTTATCCCTCATCCTGGTTCCTGTATCCCTGAATGAAACATGCTCAGATTTCTCAACTTTTGAATGTAATGGGTCTCACACAGTTTTCGTAGCACTTACCTGTATTGCATCTATGCTTGTGCCACCATTTGTAGTAGTTTCAATCTCCCTTAGTGCTTTGCAGGCTGTACGAAAATTTGATTCACCTCATCCCCTGGTTCTTCGTATCCAACTTTGGTTATACCCTATCTCTAGCAGGCACAAAGATATTGTTTTTTGCTGGGTCCCCAGTCATGTTGACATACAGGGCAATGAACAGGCAGACACTGCTGTGAGGTCAACAGTACATGACCTCCCAGTTTCATATAGAGGTGTTCCATTCACAGACTATTTTGCTGTGATTTCTACCCATCTTCGCAACTGTTGGCAGCAACGTTGGTCTGATCTGCTACATAACAAATTGCATTCTCATTACACCAAGTACATATAGGTTTCTGGCCATTTTCTTGTCAGCAGTGTCAAAGTTGGGAGACTACACTCTCCCTTCACATCGGCCATACTTGTCTTACTCATGGGTATCTCATGGAGAGGCAGCCTGTTCCACTTGGTGAGATTTGTCAGGTTCCAGTTTCTGTTAGCCATATTCTGTTGGACTGCCTACTCTGTCAACAAGAATGCAGAATTTACCTCCAACATCTGTCACCACTGTAATGCCCTTATTTTATCTTCCCTTATTGTTGATAGACCCTCCTTTAATCCAGACACTCTCATTGACTTTTTGATAGCAACTCATTTACTGCACAGACTTTGATGATGGTGCCTCTAGCACTCCTCAAAGCCCTTGCTGCCTCTCCCTCTTGCTCCCCTCTACCCCTGCCCTACTGCACTGTATGACATAATAATCCCTCTCCCTCTTGCTACCCAATACCCCTGCACCCTTCCCTTCCCTGCTGCCTTGTATGACCCTTGTAGATTTAGCGCTTCTTTTTTATTCTTTCTTTCAACACACCAGCCATATTCCACCGAAGCGGGGTGGCCCAAAAGGAAAAACGAAAGTTTCTCCTTTTACATTTAGGAATATATACAGGAGAAGGGGTTACTAGCCCCTTGCTCCCGGCATTTTAGGCGCCTCTTACAACACGCATGGCTTACGGAGGAAGAATTCTGTTCCACTTCCCCATGGAGGTAAGAGGAAATGAACAAGAACTAGAAAGATAATAGAAGAAAACCCAAAGGGGTGTGTATATATATATGGTTGTACATGTATGTGTAGTGTGACCTAAGTGTAAGAAGAAGTAGCAAGACGTACCTGAAATCTTGCATGTGTATGAGACAGAAAAAAGACACCAGCAATCCTTCCATCGTGTAAAACAATTACAGGCTTCAGTTTTACACTCACTTGGCAGGACGGTAGTGCCTCCCTGGGCGGTTGCTGTCTACCAACCTACTACCTAGGTTCTTTTTGATTATAGTAATAATAATAATGGGTCTCGTACTCTCCCTAAAAACTGCCTGTCAGTCACCTTAACCTGCTTAAAACGTAGCTTATTTTTCCTGAGATGCTGATAGACAAACCTTTCACTTATATTCACCCCTAATCTTAAGCTAGAATAAAGACTGACCATATTCCTCAGCTTTTCCCACTACTATTGCTGTATTTGATCCCATTTATCATCAAGGTTATGTTTGTGTCCAGGATTTTTTGATCATGCCCAGTAGAGAGCCTGTATATTAATGCAAATATGTCTGCAAGATCATATTGGCCATTGTCTATTTTGTCTGCTTCCATACCCTTTGTCATGTGGATACTAATAAGTCAATTTGTTTAATTATCACTACCATTTATTACATCCCTTTAAACTCAGTACTTGTGCTCTAGCAGTACAGTGCTCATCATGGCATTATGCCAGGTGAGGAAGAGGGGGGGGCAGAGTCTTGTTCAAAAGAATCAGACCTGTTCTTCTCCTTCCTTGGATCAAACCTTATTGCTCTCCATTTCCTGGGCACCACATGATTCCTATGGGTTTAGCACTTCACCCTAAATATAATAACATAAGCTTATGAAGGAATAATATATGTTAATCATATCAAGGGATAATATGGGAAATGTTTCTTTGAATATTTAATATAAAAAATTACAAAGAGCTTCACGCTTGATATAAATATGGTATTTACATTAAGTATATTTCCACAGACAGCAAAGTAAGAAATCAGATCTATCTGAACTACAGACAAAAATTAAAGCTTATGAAGAAGGTTACGTGTGCGCAGTATGCAAAGCAAGTTAAACGGTTCACTTTCACAATCCTTGGAAAGTGTCCCTTTTAAACTAAGAGTGCAATGAAAGAAAGCCATGTAAGAATGTGTAAATACATATATACTGTATGGTACAGTATGACCTGATTGCATTAAAAATATTCAAACCCTTATTTTGTCACTTCGGAACATCCAAAACTGACCTAGGTAATTTTTGTACTAACGTACATGAATGGTTGTTGATGACTGCAAATAATGTACTTTGCCATTGCATGTTTTGCATTTAAAAACCAAACTACTTGCATATTTACAAATCAAATGGCTACTACTACATAAGAATGACTATACACGTGTGTCCTTTACACAGTAATAGTACGTACTTTGTTAAAATCCTTGAGATGAGACCAGCTTATAACAGAAATTAAGAACATGACTTTTTACTAAATTGGTGAATACCATGACAGGTGATATTGTATTTCGAACTGAAATTCAAGATTATAGCAGTGAGAGATGTGTATTATGTCTTAATATAAAACTTGCAGTACTGGCAAGACATAAGTAATCGTTTGATTTATTCCCACCAATGCTGTTAATATCCAAAACCAAATTTTGCATTGTATGTATGTATGAATTTGCATCAACACAGCACAAATTTCCTTGTAATGAAATAAAATAATGTATATTTTAAATGTACTGTACAGTAAATACCAAAACAAGGTAATGGTATGAAAATACTTCACTGTGCCATTTAGTTATGAAAACTTCTCCCTGCCCCCCTCCCCCTCAAAAAAAAAATATATGCACTATTATATAATGATTTCTTTCCTCAGTATCTAGCTTTATTCCTTTAACTACAGTGCAAAATATCATTTAAGTCATGCCAGAATCAAAGCTATGACTTCCAATAAGCAAACAACACACAGCAGATCCATCAGCAAAGTTTAATTCTAAGGTAATTTTTCTACAAAGTAGAAAACAAACACTTGAGGCTTCACTAATAGGTCATTATGAGAATCTTGGGGATAAGGCAACTGCCATCATGTGACAACGATTCATGTCTTCAAAGGAAGGCCATGAGTGTAATTAACTGCTAATTTGTCCATCTAAATTCTAAATAATGTGATTAATAGATCTTTAATATACAGTACTGTAAACTACAATTAACTGTAAATTATATTCGTTCGAATTATCAAATTCATGCAGAAGACACAGTGAAAAGAAATTCTGTAATACCTATATAAGAGCAAAATGCATGAATTATACCCACAAAGCCATTATCAAACATGAATAACACTGTTTTTTTTAAATTGGCAAGATTAGTAAGGTCAGAATGTCTTTCAGTATTGGGGCAAAGTAAATGCTGAAAATCAGTTCATGAGATCAATGAATTTGTGAAGACAGCAGTTTGTTGTCCCTCCAAGAGAGCTTCCTTGATGCCAGTGAGGGGCTCTTGATCAATGCTTCCCTTCCTTGGATTGAACCTAAATGCCTTCCATTCCCCTAGGTGCTCCACCTCATGAATATTTTTTTTTGTTTCCTTGCAGCTAATGTATACTCTTTGAAAATAAAGATATTTGCTTCTTGCATATATAAAAAGATTGTGATATATAATATTTGTACTAATTTATTATAGATTAGATTTAATGCTGCTTGAATTGTATGTGACTTTTTTTTAAGTTCACTCAGTGATATTATGAGAAATAGCCTTAATTCTATGTGTGAAAAACATCACAGTTGTAGGATAACCCCTTGATGTGATGCTGGATTGATAGGTGGTGGAGCAGCAAAGAGATCACAACCCTGATACACAAACCGTATTAACTGTCTCCGTAATTCAGGGTCGGTAATTAATGCCTCTGTTACCCTTTCTTCCTCTAGATCACCTGCTTCATATTCACTATTATCCTCACTGTCACTTAACTCTTCAATGTTAATATATTCACAATCATCTTCATCCATTGCATCATCATCTAAAACTATGATTTCTTCTTCACTATCATCCTCAACTAATGTTACTTCAAAACCTGCATTAAATGTCCTAGGAACCCTGAGAGTATTAGAATTATTAGTTGAAATTTCCTCCTCGGATTCATCTGTAGGGGTAGTCTGTGCATCTATAATAGCAGTGGCAAGTTGCTGGGAGAGCTTAGTTAGCTCAATGTGGGCATGTTCTCGAGTCAAATGTGCTGCTAAACCCGTCACTACTGGGTGGTCTTCAGGAAGATGCTCCTCCTCTAGCAAAAATCTGCATCCAAAAATTATTGATATTAGACTTATGTATTTCAGGAAAGGCATACAACTGTAGTGTTATACAAAAATGTTCACTGTAACAGTTTTATACTGGAAACAATTTTAATACTGGTCACTAGTCATGAAATTCTTTGGCAAAAATAATGTTTGATAAAGTTTCCTTGGGGAAAATAATTAATGGTTTAATCTGATACATTAACAATTCATAAATGAGTTAGTTATGTAATACAGGACTTGAAATATAAGAAATTTTATTAATAGAGTTGATCTGACTAAATAATTTTTAATGCACCGAAGTTTTTGTTAGCATTTTTCAGCTAATACATATATGTAATAGCAAATTAAGAAGAAAATTATTATGTAATTTTTACTTTGAAGAGCTGCAATTTATTTAACAAACCTTAGTGTTTCCTTCAAACAATCTTGGTACCCAGCAACAACATCTGGGTCAACTATTTCTTCTACCTCTTCACTGAGTCTCGGAAGATTAACTGGCACTTGAACAGGGTCCTCGGCTGGATGTGCTCTTGCCTCGGGTCTGGATGCATTTGCAGCCTGACTAGATTCATTTTTGCGTGGTGACACTGGCACCGGCATCTAAAAGAAAGAATTACACAGTTTTGTGAACCTAAGTTGAAATAAGCCAGTGACTGTTGGATTAGGTTAAATTTGCAAAATTTATCAAAAATGTATGTCTAAAACAAGTACTGTATTGCATGGCTTATAAGACTTGTTTTAGATTCAATGGCTCAGCATTGGAAGTAACTAGGAGAGTTACAGCCCACCCCACACCCCAAACTTATAGCTCTCATCACTGACCTTCAGATTATAGGATGCAGGGTGGTTTTTGATGACATTTTATGGAAAAAAAATGAGTAATAAGCTGCAAAATACAGTACAGTATATTTCATATCAAACCTTGTATAGTACAGTTTACATTTGCAGCAACTAATGACCCTTATGATTTTAGCACCATCCTTGAATATAATAGTAATATTAATACAGTAATAATAATATACATTTATTTTAAAGAGATTTTGACTTGTTTCCCCCTAGAGCAGTGCTTCTTAGCATATTTTGGGTCGTACCATCCACTGCAGTTGGTCCTCATCTCCATGCCCCTCTCCTTCCTTCACAAAAATTCTAAATGTAAAAATAAAAATATACTCTTTATTTAAGAAGGAAAACTGAGAAAATAGTTATCATCAACTTTATTAATTTTAACAATTCAAAAGGGTCTGTTTAAAGAGAAAATTACAAATATGCAACATATTTCTTATTTTTGCTCTGGACTTGTACCCTCCTTCCCCTGGAAATTACTAATTATGTATAATAATAATTAATAAAAATAATAATAACTTTCTAAGCTATCGTATCTGAGAGCATCTGAAAAGATAGTGATTATAATCACTCATACATAATTATGTATGAGTGATGGTGAAAGTATTGAATAATTAAAGTTTTTTCCTTTTTTTTTGTCACCCTGCCTCGGTGAGAAACAGCCGACGTGTTAAAAAAAAATAATGTCAGGGTAACCGCACATTATAGCTTCAAGTCCAGTTAGATAGAAGGGTAAGAGAGGAGATACATTTGGAACAGCCCTCAACTCTAGGCACTTCTAATTGTTTGATATTAATAAGCTTAATATTAACCGTAAACACCAGTGCTCTGATCCATATGGGTTTAGCGCTCTTGTAAATATAATAATAAATGACAATGTTGCACTGATGCATGGATTTAGCCATTTACTATATTTCCCAGTGCTGTATGACCCTAGTGCATTTAGCACTTAGTTTTGATTATATTAATTATTACTTTATTTCATTTATTTATGATAATGACATTACATAGGCGCTTTATCTGAGGTCTGGCCACCCACTGTGGGTGCTAAGAAATCGAGCTTATTTACTCTAGTACCATACTGACTGGTTCCTAACCTTTACAAAACTTGCAACAAGATATTCTGGATACGGTACTTGTTATTAGAAATTTTGTGTACATGATGTGAGTTTCAGCTACATATTTTGCTTAATCTGCCTCATCAAGCACATACATTTTCTCTTGTACTCAAAGACGAAGCTCACCATTTTACCTTGGGAAATTTAGTCAGTTTTTTTTTTTTTAAGAGAGAGAAAAAGAAAAGCATCTTTAAGAACGAGGATAGTCGGAGATGACATTGTATAAGATTATTATTATAATCAAGGGGAAAGCGCTAAACCCGTAGGATTATACAGCGCCCGGGGGGGGATGTGGAAGGCATTCAGGATTAAATCGGGGAACTGGAGCACAGATCCAATTCTCTAAATCAAGAGCCCCTCACCAACATCAAGGAACCTTCCATGAGGGGACATTGTATAAGAGCTAGTCATGTTGTACCCCAGCCCCTCGCTTACTCCTAGCCTTCCCACATTCCTACCCTCGCACATCCCTACCTGCAGCACTGCATAATCCAAACGGTTTATCGCTAATTAATTTGATTGTATTATTATTATTATTATTATTATTATTATTAGACAAACAGTCTTGCGTGCCTGAACAGGTAGACATCACTTTTCAGCCCATCTTCTTAATAAAGTTGTTTAATATGTTTATTATGCACCCCATACCCATCCTGTGGGCGGTAGTCAAAAGATTACAGAGGTACATAATGGGTCCAGGGACTGGGCCTCAAAGTTTTGATAGCTGAGCAAGTTACAGAGGTAATGAATTCACAATTTACAAAGGTAATGAACTCACAATTTACAAAGGTAATGAGCTCCAGGTAGGTCTAGTCACAATCATGACAAGTTACAAAGGTATTTACAGATTACAGAGGTACACAATGGGTCCAGGGACCGGGCCCCAAAGTTTTGATGGCTGAACTAGGTGCAAGGTAATGAACTCACAAGTTACAAAGGTAATGAATACTGTAAGAATGGTTACTTACGTTTATACATGGCTACAATCATGAACAAATTTTAGAGTAATGAGCAATTCACACTTCCACACCCGGTCACACATAAACACACACACACACACACACACACACACACACACACACACACACACACACACACACACACACACACACACACACACACACACACACACACACACAGGAGCTTGGACTCGACCCCTGCAATCTCAACTAGGTGAGTGCACACACATACACACACACACACACACACACACACACACACACACACACACACACACACACACCTAGTAAGGAATCATTCAAGACACTGTACACCGTGTATGTCAGGCCCATACTGGAGTATGCAGCACCTGTTTGGAACCCGCACTTGATAAAGCACGTCAAGAAACTAGAGAAAGTACAAAGGTTTGCAACAAGGTTAGTTCCAGAGCTAAGGGGAATGTCCTATGAAGAAAGATTAAGGGAAATCGGCCTGACGACACTGGAGGACAGGAGGGTCAGGGGAGACATGATAACGACATATAAAATACTGCATGGAATAGACAAGGTGGACAAGGACAGGATGTTCCAGGGAGGGGACACAGAAACAAGAGGCCACAATTGGAAGTTGAAGACACAAATGAGTCAGAGAGATAGTAGGAAGTATTTCTTCAGTCATAGAGTTGTAAGGCAGTGGAATAGCCTAGAAAATGACGTAGTGGAGGCAGGAACCATACACAGTTTTAAGACGAGGTTTGATAAAGCTCATGGAGCGGGGAGAGAGAGGGCCCAGTAGCAACCGGTGAAGAGGCGGGGCCAGGAGCTAGGACTCGACCCCTGCAACCACAAATAGGTGAACCACAAATAGGTGAGTACACACACACACACACACACACACACACACACACACACACACACGCGCACGCACGCACGCACGCACGCACGCACGCACGCACGCACGCACACACACACACACACACACACACACACACACACACACACACACACAGGAGCTAGGACTCGACCCCTGCAACCACAAATAGGTGAGTACACACACACACACACACATGCACATATGTGGTAATGCTTTATTTACAGCTAGCAAAGTCAGGGTATTTCTCCAGAATGGTCTGTAATATACCACTGTGGATAAAATACTTAGCCATTTCTTGAACACTTCTGAGTGAGTTGTTTCTAAATTCATTAATTTTATCGCACTCCAGTACATAATGACGCAGGGTGTGACAATAGTCCATCTGGCAAAGTTTACATTTCGTTTGGTCTACATCTGGTGGTGGTGATTTAACCTGCCAAAGATACTTGTAACCCAGCCGGAGCCGGGCGGTAGTGACATCCAAGAGTCTGCTTATTTTGTTGGATGCACCATAGACATGTGGCTCCTCCTGCATGATAGAATGATGATAGATGGACTCACTGGTGTCAATCTCCCTGAGCCTTAACTTAAGTCCATAAAATTCAGTTGAAGTTCTTTTCGTATTATTGTTCTCAAACTAGTACCTGACAAGCCAAGATTGTAATCTACTCCCTCTTTGAAAGCATACAGCTTAGCCAATTTATCAGTTCTATCATGCATCTGAAGACCAATTTGAGATGGAATCCACAGCATGTGCACTCTGACTCCACTGTCCACAATCCTACCATACCTGTGTCTGGCTTCTGACACAAGCATGCCACAATTTATGCTTAATGAGTTGAGAGCAGTTATGGATGACAGAGAATCAGTTACAATTAAACTGTCAATCTTTGAGACATAGATGCATTTCAGTGCAAGGAGTATGGCAAACAGTTCTGTCTGAAGGGTAGAGGCCCAGTTATTGATGCGTGCTCCATCTTCTTAATCTCAGACATTATTTGCAGTCGTACATACAAGACTGATTGAAGGTGCCTTTAAACAGTCGTTCTTAATACTTTACGTCGTCCGAGGTCAGTGGGTGCCCGTTTTCTGCTCGTGCCGCAAAACTTATTCCTTTTTATCTTATATTTATATTTTTTCCGTTCCATTATATTTTAATTGGATATTTTTTTATGGATAGAAAACAGCCTGGAAGTTATTCCGGGGATCAACGCCCCCGCGGCCCGGTCCATGACCAGGCCTCCCGGTGGATCAGGGCCTGATCAACCAAGCTGTTACTGCTGGCCGCACGCAGTCCAACGTACGAGCCACAGCCCGGCTGATCCGGCACTGACTGTAGGTATCTGTCCAGCTCTCTCTTGAAGGCAGCCAGGGGTTTATTGGTAATTCCCCTAATGCTTGATGGGAGGCTGTTGAACAGTCTTGGGCCCCGGACACTTACGGCGTTTTCTCTTAGTGTACCAATGGTGCCCCTACTTTTAATTGGGGGTATTTTGCATCGCTTGCCCAGTCTTTTACTTTTGTAGGGAGTGATTTCTGTGTGCAGATTCGCAGCGCTGTATAGTCCTTGTGGCTTAGCGCTTCTTTTTTGATTATAATAATAATAATGTGTGCAGATTCGGGACCATTCCTTCCAGGATTTTCCAAATGTAGATTATGATATATCTCTCTCTCCTGCGTTCCAACGAGTACAAGTTAAGTGCTTCCAAGCGTTCCCAGTAGTTAAGGTGCTTGACAGAACTTATACGTGCCAAGAAATTAACTGCCAACCATACGTGAAAATCTACTTAGATGCTGGGAGGACGGCTGCGAGTTAAGCACCTCCCCTCAATTATAATTAAAGAGGACCTCTGGGAGGGCCTGTGAAGTTGTAACTATAATTTTGTTAATAAAAAAGAGTTGAGCTTGTTAAAAAAAAAAAAAAGTTGGGTACCCGCATGTCACACTGAGCCGGTTCTGTTGCTTGCCCGCACTATGTAATATGATTCTGTCACATTCTCCTCCTCTTTTCGAAGGATAACCAAGTTAACAATAGCTCACAGTCGTAGTACTTCAACCACGAAACAATGTTTAGTTTCATTTTCACCTTTCAGCACTTGTTTTCATATTCACTATCATTTCTAGCCTTTTTTTCCCCCTCAAGGGAGGTTCCTTGACGCTGGTGAGGGGCTCTTGATTTAGGGAATTGGATCTTTGCTCCAGTTCCCTGAATTGAACCTGAATGCCTTCCATCCTCCTCCCCACAGGTGCTGTATAATCCCTACGGGTTTAGCGCTCCCCATGATACTAATAATTCTAGCTTTTCCACAAACAATTTTAAGCTGCATCAGACGGAGTAGTCACTGTGCCATTTACAGCGGCTTTCTCCCGCTTAAAATATCATTATAATAATTGTATACAGTACCAAGTAGATGAGTAAGACATGTGCAATAATTTAGTGTCATCTTCACCAATGTCAATAAAGATACCTCTGTTGCACATGTGTCTAACTCGACTCCCTGCTTAATATCTGAAAGACCCACCGTTCACTTTCTAAATTGGTAACAGGTTCCGTGGGGCAATAATAACAATATAAAACTTTATCAAGGAACTCAGATGAATTTA
The DNA here is from genome assembly GCF_038502225.1 of Cherax quadricarinatus. Lineage (NCBI taxonomy): Eukaryota > Metazoa > Arthropoda > Malacostraca > Decapoda > Parastacidae > Cherax > Cherax quadricarinatus. Next base: position 46,433,580 of record NC_091295.1, read on the forward strand.
TCCCTGGTGGGTTTGGTGCTTAGTTTTGATAATAATAATAATAATAATAATAATAATAATAATAATAATAATAATAATAATAATAATAATAATAATAATAATAATAATAATAATAATAATAATAATAATAATAATAATAATAATAATAATAATAATAATAATAATAATAATAATTAGATGACTACGGATTTATTGTATTATCACCATAATTGGCATATTTTGCCTGTAGACGTGTTCCGCTTTTTCCCCATAAACCGGGGTAGAAATTCTGGTTTAGTACAGTTCTTTAATGTAGCTTGCTCGAAATGTTCTATATCATATGGATTATTTTATCACTATATTTCGTAAATGCAGTGACTGGAAATCTAAGAATCTAATCTAACTAATAACAGTGCAGAAATAACTAACCATTAACGTTACACGTTTGCTTGACAAATGCATACTATTTCAATAAATCATTTGGCTAGAATGAGTTTGGAGTGTGAGGGCGGTGAGAGGCAAAGAGCAGGCCGCAAGAGCCATGTTGAGTTGTTGTAACATTAGAACACCGTCACCCACAGCTACCTCCCTGGCTCCAGACCATGCTTCACCCATGCCTTGCCCTCACACCACACCTCCCTCACACTACGCCTCTCCCTTATTACGCCTCACCCATACTACACCTTCCTCGCACCATGCTTATTCCTCACTACAACCTCACACCACGCCCCACCCTTATTACTCCTCCCTCATACCACGGCCTACCCTCAATACTCTTCCCTCACACCGCGCCCCACCCTCGTTACTCCTCCCTCACACTACGTCCAACCCTCATTACTCCTCTCACACTACGTCCAACCCTCATTGCTCCTCACACCACGCTCCATCCTCATTACTCCTCCCTCACACCACGCCCCACCCTCATTACTCCTCCCTCACACCATGCCCCACCCTCATTACTCCGCCTCTCCCTTACTACACCTCCCTCACACCACAACCCTCCCACTGCGCCTTCCTCATGCCACACCCCACCCTCAACGCCTCTCACTAAGCCTCCCTCATACCACGCCTCATGCTCACCCGCGCCCTGTCTTCTTGACCACGCTTCAACCGTGCCCTCGCTAACACCCCACTCACAATATCAGATTTCCTTTGTACGTCTGAAATAGTCTGGAAACTTGAGATATCACCTACCATTGGGCGGACGCTTGCTGGGGGCAGTAACCTGACCTAAGTACTCTACATAAGGATTCTGTTTCTGAATGTCAATGCCAACTTTGCTAAATAATTGGAATAATGGCTCGATATAATCTAAAACATTAAAAAGTTACGTTCATATGCTTTTAGCAAAAAAATTTTACCCATATTAAAATTAATTACTAATGAACAACGCACAATAGATAACTGAAATTTAAAAGAAATGGGATTTATTATTATTATAATCAATTTAAAATCAAGAAAGCGTGGGCCTTCCTTGAAGGGGAAGGAACTCTTCCGGGGCAGACTGGCGGTCTACATGTGACATATCCGGTAAGCTGAGCATCTGGCTTGACCACACGTTCGTATCCCAGTACGGAAGGAAGGGTGGGCGGAAATGGCTACACGCGCCCCCACCATCTGCTGCTACCCACTGCCCCGCCCCACCACCACCACTACCCAACACTCATGTCCATTACATGGTCAGTGTGTGTACTGGCGAGGTGTAACTGCCTTTGGGTTTTAAGCTTTAGCACTTAGACCCGCCTCTACACTTCCTTTTTCTGAAATGGTATTTTTTTTAAAGCAGTGTATTTATGCTTTCAGTGCGCATTCTTTCTTTGCATCGCTGTCATATCTGTTGCATTTTTCTACTGAACTGAAACCGTAAAACATTTTTTTCAAGTCTCGACGATTAATGTTTTCATTCGTTTTTTCGCTCTGGTTTAACTTGTGCTGAAATGTTTACTGTGTCAATTATGTGTATATTTTATGTTGTGACCATGCTCCCTTTCTTCATTTTTTTTTTCTGGCCTACCTTCCTGGAGCCTATTCGAGTTTTAATTCACATTCGTTTCAACTTTTAGCTCTTAATTCCTGTAACACCCTTGTAGCAGGCCTTCTCAGTCATCTTTGATAAGATGTGGGCTCCACGATGGAAATAAATGGTATAAAATACCGACACAATGGAAATATAAACACAAATGCAGTATAATGTGATCCTTTATTGACAACGTTTCGCCCACACAGTGGGCTTTTTCAGGTCACAAACAGATCTACCTGGGGTAGATCTTTTTGACTTGAAAAAGCCCACAAAAGTCACAAAAAGATCTACCTGGGGTAGATCTTTTTGACTTGAGAAAGCCCACTGTGTGGGCGAAACGTTGTCAATAAAGGATCACATTATACTGCATTTGTGTTTATATTTCCATGTGGGCTCCACGCTGAAGCTACATAATCTAAGCTTGGTTGGTTATACGTCCGGAACGTTTCTTTGTTTAGGATTCCTGACTGCCATTGTCAAATTGACTGGTTTGGCGTATGCCACTGACATTTGGCTGGAGTGATGTTTGGGCAATGTGGGTTATTCGAATGTATTACACGTAAGATCTAAGTATGGTTCACTCAATATGCACACACATGAACAAGCACACATTTTTATATTTTGCTGTTATATAAGAATTTTATGATTGTCTTGCACTATTCATTTTGCGTGCACTGAGGTAGATGGGACTAGGCTTGGGATATGAGGATACTTTCCTTGCATCGTGTAGTGACCGAAACACACTTCGTATTTTTAACATTCCCCCTTCCCTGCGAGGAAACTGATAGGATGGATAATGAGAACATTCAAGACAAGAGATGCTAAGCCAATAATGATCCTTTTTAAATCATTGTTCTCTCTAGGCTGGAATACTGCTGTACATTAATATCTCCATTCAACGCAGGTGAAATTCCAGATCTAGAGAATGTACAGAGAACCTTTACTGCACATATAAATTCCATCAAACACCTTAACTACTGGGAACGCTTGGAAGCACTTCACTTGTACTCACTGGAGCGCAGGCGAAAGAGATACATCATAATCTACACCTGGAAGATCCTGGAGGGACTGGTCTCTAATCTGCACACAGAAATCACTCCCTACGAAAGCAAAAGACTTAGCAGGCGATGCAACATACACCCAGTGAAAAGTAGGGGCTCCATTAGTACACTAAGAGAAAACACAATAAGTGTCCGGGGCCCCAAGACTGTTCAATAGCCTCCCACTAGCCATAAGGGGAATTACCAATAGACCCCCTGGTTGTATTCAAGAGGGAGCTGGACAGATACCTAAAGTCAGTGCCGGATCAGCCGGGCTGTGGTTTCGTACGTTGGACTACGTGAGGCCAGCAGTAACAGCCTCGTTGATCAGGCCGTGATCCACGAGGAGGCCTGATCATGGACCGGACCGTGGGGGCGTTGATCCCCGGAATACCCTCCAGGTAGACTCCAGGTAGGTAGGTGTCCCAGCATACGACCCACAACAGTCTGCTAGCATTTAAGAAACGGCAAGTTAGCTGTGTAAGGACTTAGACTTTATATTTTGCCGTCGATGCGGCTAGCTTATTGTGCACCCCATGTCCATCCTGTGGATGGTAGCGCAAGACTCATCTATGCGTCTCACTCTGCTTCAGAATCGAACCATTTTTTGGTTGTGCCGACTATTCCCCAATGAAAAACATGGGTACTTAGGAACCATGAATACACTTAGAGAAAACATAATAAGTGTCCAGAGTCCAAGCCTGTTCAACAGCCTCCTATCATACATAAGGGGAATTACCAACCTCATCCCGATCAGTCGGGCTGAGGTTCGTACGTTGGATTGTTTGCGGCCAGCGTTAACAGTCTGATTGATCAGGCCCTGAGCCACCGAGAGGCCTGGTCGAGGACCAGACCGCGGGGGGCGTTAAACTCCCGGAACCTCCAGGTAGGTAACCATTTAGCCACAGTTCACTTGTGTGTGCTCACCTGTATGTGGTTACTAGGGTCGATATTTAGCTCCTATCCCCATGTATGTGTTACTTTTTTTTATGATCACCCTGGTCATGAACTGGGCCGCGGAGACGTTAACACTCGGAACACCCTCCAGGTATACCCCAAAGTGTTACTTAATCTGATGTGTGCATATAAGCAGATCTTCTTCATCATCCTGGTCTCGAATATTACAATGACATGTACAGTACAGTCGACATTTACTGCTTGTATGAAACCCTTTAGTTGTGGAAACTCCATATTTTTCTGCTAGAAGACCTCAAGTTTTTTTTCTTTTCTAACTGCTAGGTACACAAATTATTATTATTACCATTATAATACAATGCTACATACATTTTTTTTTTTACGGTATGTATGTTCGCAGGCAACCGCCTCCTCACTGAGTCCCCCCCCCCCTCTCTCCCTCCCAGGGTGTGTAACAATCAGCTGTCCCGTCCAGGCTGGCAGCTGCCACACGCGCACCCTTTATTGAGCAGCTGCTTAATAAACCCATATATCGACCTCGCATGCTGCTGCTATGAAGGGTACACCGACAACTGTCAAATGTGAGTTAAAAACTGGTTTATTTTCATCTCTGCCTATTTTAAGTGTCAAGTAAAATTACAGTAAAGTAGCCTGATGATTCTGTGTCGACGTGTAATCCAGTCCATATATAGGTGTGAGGCTATTAGCTGCGTGTTAAAAAAAATATAGATATTCAATGTAGCTATTGCAGCTGTCAGGCTGTTCGCCGCGTGCTGTACTTGGTATTTAGTGAAAATTAGTAACGGGTGGAAAAATTTGACCAGGTACACATCTGCATTATTTACCGTGTATCTGAAATTATCTGAATTACGGTGCTTTTTTGGCGTTTTCTATTAGCCGATCTTTTTTTTTTACACATGGAGCAGAAGTTTTACTCAAATTGTATACGTTTCGTCAACTATAGTTGAACGGTTTCTTGAAATTAGTTTCTTTACAGGAGCTACACCAGTTAATACTGGCTATGGATACGTTTTCAAATTTACGTTGGTTAATAATACGTGTATGTATATTACACACACACTATATATATATATATATATATATATATATATATATATATATATATATATATATATATATATATATATATATATATATATATATATATATATATTATAATATATATATATATATATATATATATATATATATATATATATATATATATATATATATATATATATATATATATATATATATATATATATATATATATATATATATATATATATATATATATATATATATATATATATATTATATATATATATATATATATAAAGCAAATATCGCAAATCAAGCGATACAAGATGCAAAACAACCACGAGGGGAGTAGAATGATAGCTCTAGCCCTTTCATGTTGCAATCAACACATCATCCAGGGGACTGCATTCACTCCAGCGAACGCGGTCCCCTGGGAACGTATTAGTAAGTAAGTAAGTTTATTCAGGTATACACAAATACAGTTACATAGAATTATCATACATAGCAGCATATGTGTAGAGAACCTAGGATAACCCAAAAAAGTCAGAGTAACTTATTTCCATTGGGGTCCTTATTTATTAAGATAAGATTTCGTTCGGATTTTTAACCCCGGAGGGTTAGCCACCCAGGATAACCCAAGAAAGTCAGTGCGTCATCGAGGACTAACTTATTTCCATTGGCGTCCTCAATCTTGTCCCCCAGGATGCGACCCACACCAGTCGACTAACACCCAAGTACCTATTTGCTGCTAGGTGAACAGGACAACAGGTGTAAGGAAACGTGTCGAAATGTTTCCACCCGCCGGGAATCGAACCCGGGCCCTCCTGATGATGTGTTGATTGCAACACGAAAGGCCTAGAGCTATCATTCTACTCCCCCGGGGTGGTTATATATATATATATATATATATATATATATATATATATATCTATATATATATATATATATATATATATATATAGATGAGGTCCACCTCTGGTGTAAATTGTAGAACCCATAGCCTTGGAGAGGTGGACATTCCTTTCTACCACTAGGTATATTTTATTACATGATATGGTACAAAAGGTTTAAGAGATACATTGTTGATGTAAAGATGGCATATACAGTGCATGAAATATGAGAGATACATGTCTAGTACATAGTGTTACGTGTCTGTCATTCATATATATATATATATATATATATATATATATATATATATATATATATATATATATATATATATATGAGAGAGAGAGAGAGAGAGAGTATAAAACTACCGAGGATATTATACATCAGAAATATGCTGCAAATATAAAAAAATAAAGTGGGGTGTACTGCTCGTTTGGCATCCTTGACCAGTTTTTAAGACATTTTAAGACCTCTCTTAAAATTTTAAACAATTATTTTAGAATTAAAGGTTTCAAAAACCTACTGACGCATAATAAAATGCAAAACTGTCACTTTTCCGGCAAGCTTTTTTTCCCCCCTCCCCTCCCACTTCCTGGGACACGCTTCATGGAGAACAGCTGTCATGTGCCCCTCCTGGGGGTCCTATGTTTCCCTTCCCTCTTACCTCCCCCCCCTTTCCTACCCCTCCTCCCCCTGTTCCTCCGTTACAAGCCCTTTCCCCATCCCTCTCCCCAGAAGTAGCTTCAATTGATTTATCTTATCCTGACCCTCCTATCCGGTCCAGCAAAAAAAAAAAAGAAAAAGCACACTTGCCAATGGTAGGAGAAATACAGATGTAAATTTGTTAGTAAACACACCACGCAAGGTTTTTAATATAAAATCATGTTACTGCAAAAAAAAAAAAATCTGTTATAATTGAAACGATGAAGGTTATTCTTAGAAAGATATATCGGAGGGAGGTCTGGTCTGGGACCGGGCCGCGAGGGCGATGACCCCTCAAAACATTCTTCATGTATTCCTCAGTTATATTTACTGACGCACCTTTACCAATCCGTCTCCATTAAACATGAGATTTTTTATACAAACGTGTTAGAAACTTCTAACTTCTTAAAAGGCAAAACTGCCAATATATATATATATATATATATATATATATATATATATATATATATATATATATATATATATATATATATATATATATATATATATGTCGTGCCGAATATGTAAAACTAGTCAATTAGCAAGAACTCGTTTAAAATTAAGTCCTTTCTAAAATTTTCTCTTATACGTTTAAAGATATATATTTTTCATTAATGTTAATGTAAAAATTTTTAATTTTGCACCAAAAGAATCTTAGAAAACTTACCTAACCTTATTATAACAAGAGAAATTTATTTTAGCCTAACCCAACTAAATATATTATAGATTTGTTTACAATAATTTAGTACTAAACAAACAGTGAAATATATTTTTTTCGTTAGGTTCAGAATGATTTTGGCGAAATTATTGCAAACACAAATTTTCACTTGTCCTATATGGCAAGATGAGCGTTGCTATTAAGCCAAGATCGCAAATTCTGCCTATTCGGCACGACACACACACACACACACACACACACACACACACACACACACACACACACACACACACACACACACACACACACACACACACACACATATATATATATATATATATATATATATATATATATATATATATATATATATATATATATATATATATATTATATATATATACATATATATATATATTATCACACTGGCCGATTCCCACCAAGGCAGGTGGCCCGAAAAAGAAAAACTTTCACCATCATTCACTCCATCACTGTCTTGCCAGAAGGGTGCTTTACACTACAGTTTTTAAACTGCAACATTAACACCCCTCCTTCAGAGTGCAGGCACTGTACTTCCCATCTCCAGGACTCAAGTCCGGCCTGCCGGTTTCCCTGAACCCCTTCATAAATGTTACTTTGCTCACACTCCAACAGCACGTCAAGTATTAAAAACCATTTGTCTCCATTCACTCCTATCAAACACGCTCACGCATGCCTGCTGGAAGTCCAAGCCCTTCGCACACAAAACCTCCTTTACCCCCTCCCTCCAACCTTTCCTAGGCCGACCCCTACCCCGCCTTCCTTCCACTACAGACTGATACACACTTGAAGTTATTCTGTTTCGCTCCATTCTCTCCACATGTCCGAACCACCTCAACAACCCTTCCTCACCCCTCTGGACAACAGTTTTGGTAATCCCGCACCTCCTCCTAACTTCCAAACTACGAATTCTCTGCATTATATTCACACCACACATTGCTCTCAGACATGACATCTCCACTGCCTCCAGCCTTCTCCTCGCTGCAACATTCATCACCCATGCTTCACACCCATATAAGAGCATTGGTAAAACTATACTCTCATACATTCCCCTCTTTGCCTCCAAGGACAAAGTTCTTTGTCTCCACAGACTCCTAAGTGCACCACTCACCCTTTTCCCCTCATCAATTCTATGATTCACCTCATCTTTCACAGACCCATCCGCTGACACGTCCACTCCCAAATATCTGAATACATTCACCTCCTCCATACTCTCTCCCACCAATCTGATATCCAATCTTTCATCACCTAATCTTTTTGTTATCCTCATAACCTTACTCTTTCCTGTATTCACTTTCAGTTTTCTTCTTTTGCACACCCTACCAAATTCATCCACCAATCACTGCAACTTCTCTTCAGAATCTCCCAAGAGCACAGTGTCATCAGCAAAGAGCAACTGTGACAACTCCCACTTTATGTGTGATTCTTTATCTTTTAACTCCACGCCTCTTGCCAAGACCCTCGCATTTACTTCTCTTACAACCCCATCTATAAATATATTAAACAACCACGGTGACATCACACATCCTTGTCTAAGGCCTACTTTTACTGGGAAATAATTTCCCTCTTTCCTACATACTCTAACTTGAGCCTCACTATCCTCGTAAAAACTCTTCACTGCTTTCAGTAACCTACCTCCTACACCATACACCTGCAACATCTGCCACATTGCCCCCCTATCCACCCTGTCATACGCCTTTTCCAAATCCATAAATGCCACAAAGACCTCTTTAGCCTTATCTAAATACTGTTCACTTATATGTTTCGCTGTAAACACCTGGTCCACACACCCCCTACCTTTCCTAAAGCCTCCTTGTTCATCTGCTATCCTATTCTCCATCTTACTCTTAATTCTTTCAATAATAACTCTACCATACACTTTGCCAGGTATACTCAACAGACTTATCCCCCTATAATTTTTGCACTCTCTTTTATCCCCTTTGCCTTTATACAAAGGAACTATGCATGCTCTCTGCCAATCCCTAGGTACCTTACCCTCTTCCATACATTTATTAAATAATTGCACCAACCACTCCAAAACTATATCCCCACCTGCTTTTAACATTTCTATCTTTATCCCATCAATCCCGGCTGCCTTACCCCCTTTCATTTTACCTACTGCCTCACGAATTTCCCCCACACTCACAACTGGCTCTTCCTCACTCCTACAAGATGTTGTTCCTCCTTGCCCTATACACGAAATCACAGCTTCCCTATCTTCATCAACATTTAACAATTCCTCAAAATATTCCCTCCATCTTCCCAATACCTCTAACTCTCCATTTAATAACTCTCCTCTCCTATTTTTAACTGACAAATCCATTTGTTCTCTAGGCTTTCTTAACTTGTTAATCTCACTCCAAAACTTTTTCTTATTTTCAACAAAATTTGTTGATAACATCTCACCCACTCTCTCATTTGCTCTCTTTTTACATTGCTTCACCACTCTCTTAACCTCTCTCTTTTTCTCCATATACTCTTCCCTCCTTGCATCACTTCTACTTTGTAAAAACTTCTCATATGCTAACTTTTTCTCCCTTATTACTCTCTTCACATCATCATTCCACCAATCGCTCCTCTTCCCTCCCGCACCCACTTTCCTGTAACCACAAACTTCTGCTGAACACTCTAACACTACATTTTTAAACGTACCCCATACCTCTTCGACCCCATTGCCTATGCTCTCATTAGCCCATCTATCCTCCAATAGCTGTTTATATCTTACCCTAACTGCCTCCTCTTTTAGTTTATAAACCTTCACCTCTCTCTTCCCTGATGCTTCTATTCTCCTTGTATCCCATCTACCTTTTACTCTCAGTGTAGCTACAACTAGAAAGTGATCTGATGTATCTGTGGCCCCTCTATAAACATGTACATCCTGAAGTCTACTCAACAGTCTTTTATCTACCAATACATAATCCAACAAACTACTGTCATTTCGCCCTACATCATATCTTGTATACTTATTTATCCTCTTT
>NC_091295.1:46448845-46456387 GCF_038502225.1 Cherax quadricarinatus
TGCAGATATCGAGGACATCACATATGAAAGACCCCTTGGGGCCAGTGACCATGTGGTTGTAAGCTTCGAATACACAGTAGAGCTACAAGTGGAGGGAGAAGCAGGAAGGCCAGGACGAATGAAGCCAAACTACAAGAAAGGGGACTACACAGGAATGAGGAACTACCTGAACGGGGTTCAGTGGGACAGAGAACTGGCAGGGAAACCAGTTAATGAGATGATGGAATATGTAGCAATAAAATGCAAGGAGGCTGAGGAGAGGTTTGTACCCAAGGGTAACAGGAGTAATGAAAAAGCCAGGATGAGCCCATGGTTTACCCAAAGGTGCAGGGAGGCAAAAACCAAGTGTGCTAGGGAATGGAAGAAATATAGAAGGCAAAGGACCCAGGAGAATAAGGAGAACAGTCGTAGAGCCAGAAATGAATATGCACAGATAAGAAGGGAGGCCCAAAGACAATATGAAAATGACATAGCAGCGAAAGCCAAATCTGACCCGAAACTGTTGTACAGCCACATCAGGAGGAAAACAACAGTCAAGGACCAGGTAATCAGGCTAAGGAAGGAAGGAGGAGAGACAACAGGAAATGACCGGGAAGTATGTGAAGAACTCAACAAGAGATTCAAAGAAGTGTTCACAGAGGAGACAGAAGGGACTCCAGAAAGACGGAGAGGTGGGGCACACCACCAAGTGCTGGACACAGTGCACACAACCGAGGAAGAAGTGAAGAGGCTTCTGAGTGAGCTAGATACCTCAAAGGCAATGGGGCCAGATAACATCTCCCCATGGGTATTGAGAGAGGGAGCAGAGGCGCTATGTGTACCCCTAACAACAATATTCAATACATCTATCGAAACAGGGAGATTGCCTGAGGCATGGAAGACAGCAAATGTAGTCCCAATCTTTAAAAAAGGAGACAGACATGAAGCATTAAACTACAGACCAGTGTCACTGACATGTATAGTATGCAAAATCATGGAGAAGATTATCAGGAGAAGAGTGGTGGAACACCTAGAAAGGAATGATCTCATCAACAGCAGCCAGCATGGTTTCAGGGACGGGAAATCCTGTGTCACAAACCTACTGGAGTTCTATGACATGGTGACAGCAGTAAGACAAGAGAGAGAGGGGTGGGTGGATTGCATTTTCTTGGACTGCAAGAAGGCGTTTGACACAGTTCCACACAAGAGATTGGTGCAAAAACTGGAGGACCAAGCAGGGATAACAGGGAAGGCACTACAATGGATCAGGGAATACTTGTCAGGAAGACAGCAGCGAGTCATGGTACGTGGCGAGGTGTCAGAGTGGGCACCTGTGACCAGCGGGGTCCCGCAGGGGTCAGTCCTAGGACCAGTGCTGTTTCTGGTATTTGTGAACGACATGACGGAAGGAATAGACTCTGAGGTGTCCCTGTTTGCAGATGACGTGAAGTTGATGAGAAGAATACACTCGATCGAAGACCAGGCAGAACTACAAAGGGATCTGGACAGGCTGCAGAACTGGTCCAGCAATTGGCTCCTGGAGTTCAATCCCACCAAGTGCAAAGTCATGAAGATTGGGGAAGGGCAAAGAAGGCCGCAGACGGAATACAGTCTAGGGGGTCAGAGACTACAAACCTCACTCAAGGAAAAAGATCTTGGGGTGAGTATAACACCAGGCACATCTCCTGAAGCGCACATCAACCAAATAACTGCTGCAGCATATGGGCGCCTAGCAAACCTCAGAACAGCATTCCGACATCTTAATAAGGAATCGTTCAGGACCCTGTACACCGTATACGTTAGGCCCATATTGGAGTATGCGGCACCAGTTTGGAACCCACACCTAGCCAAGCACGTAAAGAAACTAGAGAAAGTGCAAAGGTTTGCAACAAGACTAGTCCCAGAGCTAAGAGGTATGTCCTACGAGGAGAGGTTAAGGGAAATCAACCTGACGACACTGGAGGACAGGAGAGATAGGGGGGACATGATAACGACATACAAAATACTGAGAGGAATTGACAAGGTGGACAAAAACAGGATGTTCCAGAGATTGGACACAGTAACAAGGGGACACAGTTGGAAGCTAAAGACACAGATGAATCACAGGGATGTTAGGAAGTATTTCTTCAGCCACAGAGTAGTCAGTAAGTGGAATAGTTTGGGAAGCGATGTAGTGGAGGCAGGATCCATACATAGCTTTAAGCAGAGGTACGATAAAGCTCACGGCTCAGGGAGAGTGACCTAGTAGCGATCAGTGAAGAGGCGGGGCCAGGAGCTCGGACTCGACCCCCGCAACCTCAACTAGGTGAGTACAACTAGGTGAGTACACACACACACACACACACACACACACACACACACACACATGACGGAAGGGTTAGACTCAGAAGTGTCCCTGTTTGCAGATGATGTGAAGTTAATGAGGAGAATTAAATCTGATGAGGACCAGGCAGGACTTCAAAGAGACCTGGACAGACTGGACACCTGGTCCAGCAAATGGCTTCTCGAATTTAATCCTGCCAAATGCAAAGTCATGAAGATAGGGGAAGGGCACAGAAGACCACAGACAGAGTATAGGCTAGGTGGCCAAAGACTGCAAACCTCACTCAAGGAGAAAGATCTTGGGGTGAGTATAACACCGAGCATGTCTCCGGAAGCACACATCAATCAGATAACTGCTGCAGCATATGGGCGCCTGGCAAACCTGAGAACAGCATTCCGACACCTTAGTAAGGAATCATTCAAGACACTGTACACCGTGTATGTCAGGCCCATAATGGAGTATGCAGCACCTGTTTGGAACCCGCACTTGATAAAGCACGTCAAGAAACTAGAGAAAGTACAAAGGTTTGCAACAAGGTTAGTTCCAGAGCTAAGGGGAATGTCCTATGAAGAAAGATTAAGGGAAATCGGCCTGACGACACTGGAGGACAGGAGGGTCAGGGGAGACATGATAACGACATATAAAATACTGCGTGGAATAGACAAGGTGGACAAGGACAGGATGTTCCAGGGAGGGGACACAGAAACAAGAGGCCACAATTGGAAGTTGAAGACACAAATGAGTCAGAGAGATAGTAGGAAGTATTTCTTCAGTCATAGAGTTGTAAGGCAGTGGAATAGCCTAGAAAATGACGTAGTGGAGGCAGGAACCATACACAGTTTTAAGACGAGGTTTGATAAAGCTCATGGAGCGGGGAGAGAGAGGGTCTAGTAGCAACCGGTGAAGAGGCGGGGCCAGGAGCTAGGACTCGACCCCTGCAACCACAAATAGGTGAGTACAAATAGGTGAGTACACACACACACACACACACACACACACACACACACACACACATATATATATATATATATATATATATATATATATATATATATATATATATATATATATATATATATATCTCAAAATCTGCTGCGTGTTAAATTTAGTATTGGGATATGTGAATAAAGCGGTATATGTAATGTAAGTAAAACAAATACATTAACCAAATGTTCCTAGCACACCAGAACTTAACACACGCTTTAGTGCTTCATATAGTAATAATAATAATAATAATTCATTAGTAGTAGTACGAATTACAATTAACGCTACTCAAATGTAAACACAAGGCTCGATACAATGGCTGTGGTGGTTCTTATCGTTTGTTTGTTTTTTTTTTTTGTCAATATAATAATCGCTGTTTCAAATCGCATCAGCGTCGTCAATTATTCATCAGAAAGTTCCGTGAAGGACTGCCGTATCACGGAAGACTGAGGGGTGCGCTGTGGCCATCTGGAGTTTTTATGATGCCAGAAGAGCCCCACCATGGCTGCCCTTTTGACAATATAGCCATGTGCGTCCCTTAGTTGACCAATAATTAATTGAGAAGCACTTTATTTTCCTCACCTAATTCATTATAACTCGAGAAACGACATAAATAATTTATATTACTGTATATTATGTCGTCACCAGGACAGTTGGCATATGGAGTGCCCTCTCCTATTCTTTGCAGTGTGGGAAATAATCGATAGCGAGCATAAACTAGCTGAACTAAGAGTGTGACGCTAAAGAGCTTCGTGTTGTGAATGGAATAAAATTAGAAAAGTAGTTTGACAGTACTAGACACTTTGTAATTTCTATTCACTGCTTTCTTATACTCTTCAAAAATAAATTTAGTTAGGAATCTGTTTTTTTTTATGGAAAACTTTAATTATGTTACGGAAAGCGTTAATCAAGCATTACCTTAACACATATGTTAGGTAATACTGTATTTGTTGTTAAGGATCACTATGTTAGTGATATGTTGAAAGTTTAAGCATTTGACAGTTACAAGCCTAGAAATTAAACAAAGTTGTTACTTTGATGCATTGATCTTAATTTAAAGTTATAATAAATGTACAGCGGTGCTGATGACTCATATGGGTTTAGCGCTTTTTCTCCGGACTTTAGATTTTTTGCCTTTTTTGTGGGGGTGGGTGCAGATGGGAGGCGACTCGTGGTGTATACTCGATTCCATAATAAACGATAAACTGAAGAAATATAAATAAAAAATTTGCTCAATATTGTAAGGAATTTGTGTTTGTGTCAACACGAATTTGTTTGTAAAAAAAAAATTAGGAGCAAGGGGCTAGTAACCCCTTTTCCTGTATATATTACTAAATGTAAAAGGAGAAATTAATTTTTCATTTTGGGCCACCCCGCCTCGGTGGGATACGGCCGGTGTGTTGAAAAAAAGATTAAAAAAAATTGTCATATCTGTTCTTTTGTTGTGCAACATAATAACTAAGACTAATGACAGTAATACTAATAGTATGCAACATAAAAATATTTAAAATAACAATCAAAATAAGAAATTTAAAATGATGACCAGGAGATGAATGTTTTCATTTGGCCATCTATCTTCCTACCCAGTCTGTGTGGGTAGGAAGGTAGATGGGTGACAAGTGGAGCCGTGGTAGAATAATGTATGGGTGTCGGAAGGTGATGAGAAAGTATTAGTAGTGATGGATAACAAGTGTGTGGTGATGCGTGACAGGGTGATAGCTGGCAGGTAGTGGGTGCTGATGGATGATAGGTGTGGGGGTGATGGGTGACAGGTGTGGTGGTGAGTGACAGATGGTGATGATTGGCAGGTAATGAGTGATGGAGATGAATGACAGGTGGTGATGGGCAGGTTGGGTGCTGATGGATGACAGGTTTGGGGCAACATGATAATTGGCAGATGTGGTGATGAGTGATAGGTGTGGCAGTGATGGATGACAGGTGTATTGGTAATGGATGACAGGTATAATAGGTGAGGCGTAGTAGAGATGGATGACAGGTGTGATGTCAGCGGGTAGGTGAAATGGCTGACAGGTGTGGTGACGGGTAGCAGGCGAGATGGGTGGCAGGTGTACTAATGATGGGAGGAAAGTGTGAGAAATGTGCAGGGGTGATGAGGTGTGGTGATGGGCTGCAGGTATGTGATGGCGGGTGGTGAGTGGCAGATGTGATGGGTGACAGGTATGATGAGTGACAAGTGTGGTGATGGGTAGCAGGTATGTAGCTGTTACGGGGAGCGGGTGTGGTGAGTGGCAGGTGGTGATACTTAGCAGGTGGTGATGATTGGCAGATGTGGAGGTGATGATTAGGTGTGATGATTTCCAGGTGTGGAGGTGATAATTAACAGGTGTGATGATAGTGGTCAGTGGCAGATGGTAGGTGTGGTGATGGTGGTGGGTAAGATGCTGGTGGTGGATGGAAGGTGTTGATGGTGAGTGACAGGTGTGATGGTGAGTAGTGTTGGTGAATGACAGGTGTGATGGTGAGTAGTGTTGGTGAGTGGTAGGTATTTGATGGGTGGTAGGAGTGCACTAATGGAAGGTAGGTATATGGTGGTAGGTGTGGCGGATGATAGGTACGTGGCAGGTGCGTGGTAGAGGTGTACGGTGGTGGTGGGTGGCAGGTGGTGTGGTGATAGTGGTGGGTGACAGGTGATGTGTGGTAATAGTGTGGTGATAGTGGTGGGTGGCAGGTAGTATGTGGTGATAGTGGTGGGTGGTATGTGGTGATAGTGGTGGATGGCAGGTGGTGTGGTGATAGTGGTGGGTGGCACGTGGTATGTGGTGATAGTGGTGGGTGGCACGTGGTGTGTAGTGATAGTGGGTGAAGGTGGTATGTGGCGAGTGGTAGGTGGCAGGTGGTGTGGTGATAGTGGTGGGTGGCAGCTGGTGTGGCGATAATGGTGGGTGGCAAGTGGTGGGTGGAAGGTGGTGTGGTGATAATAGTGGGTGGCAGGTGGTGTGCGGTGATAGTGGTGGGTGGCAGGTGGTGTATGGTGATAGTGGTGGGTGGTAATAGTGGTGGGTAGTGTGGTGATAGTGGTGGGTGGTATGTGGTGATAGTGGTGGACGGTGTGGTGACTGGTGGGTGGTGTGAGGTGATAGTGGTGGGTGGCAGGTGATGTGGTGACAGTGGTGGTTGGTGTGTGGTGATAGTGTGTGGTGATAGTAGTAATAGTGTATGGTGATTGTGGTGGGTGGCAGGTGGCGTGATAGCGGTGGGTGGTGATAGTAGTGGTGGGTTACAGGTGGTGTGGTGATAGTAGTGGTGGTTGGCAGGTGGTGTGTGATGATAGTAGTGGTGGGTGGCAGGTGGTATGTGGTGATAGTGGTGGGTGGCAGGTGGTGTGATGATAGTAGTGGTGGGGGGGCAGGTGGTATGTGGTGATAGTGGTGGGGGGCAGGTGGTGTGGTGATAGTAGTGGTGAGTGGCAGGTGGTGTGTGGTACAGGGGTGGGTGGCAGGTGGTGGTAGATGTATAGTAAGTGATGGGTAGTAGCGAGGGAAGGAAAGTGTAAAAAAAAAACACAAATAGGAGGGACAGAGGAGTATAAAAGAAGAGAATAACGCTACTAAATAATTCACATAAAACCCTAACACCACAAAAGTACACCATCACCACAACTCACGAAAACAAGTCAAACCACCACATCACATGGCGGTACAATTCCAACACACACAAACAGCACAGGAATCCAACGAATCCAATCACTCACACTTAAAAATATTGACTAGAATGAGAAGCGATGTTGACAGGATTTACAAATCCCGTCAGTGTAGTGGTTACAGCCGGCAAAGCGGTAACGCAAAATACCCACTCGTCTCCCTGTCACGCTAGCTACTGCCTCCGTGACTGCTCCTCCTACCGTCTGCACGCCCATCTGTCCTACCACAGTTGACGGATCATCTATTACAATCTTCTATTTTTTTTACTCATTTCTCACTATATCTTCGCAGTGTTTCTTTGCCTGGATGCTACCTAGCTTTACTATATATATCCCAGTCGTCAGGGATGGTGGAATTTACCGTCGTGTAGTGGATTTTGGAGAGAAAATATGGGAATCATTGTGTAAGGAAACACATGGTGGGCAGGCCCGTGCTCAGCTGCTCCTGATCCTAGTTCCCACCAGCAGCTTCTGAACGATATGTACCGCTTTAAAATATTCATTTTCTCTGTTATTACTAATATATTACTTAATTAAATACGCTATTCTTTAATTTTTCTCTTAAATTCAAATTTCTATCTAAAATCACTATTGA
>NC_091295.1:46456487-46479887 GCF_038502225.1 Cherax quadricarinatus
AGTTTGGAGGGATATGTTATGTATCTTTATATGTATATGCTTCTAAACTGTTGTGTTCTGAGCACCTCTGCAAAAACAGTGATAATGTGCGAGTTTGGTGAAAGTGTTGAATGATGATGAAAGTATTTTCTTTTTGGGGATTTTCTTTCTTTTTTGGGTCACCCTGCCTCGGTGGGAGACGGCCGACTTGTTGAAAAAAAAAAAAAAAATATATATATATATATATATATATATATACATATATACAATTTCTTTCTTTCAACACACCGGCCGTATCCCACCGAGGCAGGGTGGCCCAAAATGAAAAACGAAAGTTTCTCCTTTTACATTTAGTAATATATACAGGAGAAGGGGTTACTAGCCCCTTGCTCCCAACATTTTAGTTGCCTCTTACAACACGCATGGTTTACGGAGGAAGAATTCTGTTGCACTTCCCCATGGAGATATATATATATATATTCTCCATGGGGAAGTGGAACAGAATTCTTCCTCCGTAAGCCATGCGTGTTGTAAGAGGCGACTAAAATGCCAGGAGCAAGGGACTAGTAACCCCTTCTCCTGTATGTATTACTAAATTTAAAAGGAGAAGCTTTTGTTTTTCCTTTTGGGCCACCCTGCCTCAGTGGGATACGGCCGATGTGTTATATATATATATATATATATATATATATATATATATATATATATATATATATAAATATATATATATATATATATATATATATATATATATGTATGTATGTATGTATGTCTGTATGTATATATATATATATATATATATATATATATATATATATATATATATATATATATATATATATATATATATATTTGTTTGTTTGTTTGTTTGTTTGTAAGATAAACATTTGAATTCAAGCAAGTCTGAAATACTGTGCAGTCGTATACACTACATATATACCATATATTCTTTGATCTTTGTGTTCTTGTTTTAAGGGTTGAATACTGTGCTTACCTGTTCTCTTGTACATACTGTATATCATTAGGTCACTTGTTAAACTCCTTTGACTTACACTAACTTAAAGACACATAGTATATTTCAAATGACAATACTGACTTCATCTTGACCAAAGTTATACTGTCTTTAGGGACTGGATGCAAATAAATAATTATATAATTAATTTGTTATATATATATATATATATATATATATATATATATATATATATATATATATATATATATATATATATATATATATATAAATATATATATATATAATGTCGTGCCGAATAGGCAGAACTTGCGATCTTGGCTTAAATAGCAACGCTCATCTTGCCATATAGGACAAGCGAAAATTTGTGTATGCAATAATTTTGCCAAAATCATTCTTAACCTAACGAAAAAAATATATTTCACTGTGTTTGTTTAGTATTAAATTATTGTAAACAAATCTAAAATATATTTAGTTGGGTTAGGCTAAAATAAATTGCACTTGTTATAATAAGGTTAGGTAAGTTTTCTAAGATTCTTTTGGTGCAAAATTAAAATTTTTATATTAACATTAATGAAAAAAATATATCTTTAAATGTATAAGAGAAAATTTTAGAAAGGACTTAATTTTAAATGAGTTCTTGCTAATTGACCAGTTTTACATATTCGGCATGACATATATATATATATACATACATACATATAAACATCATCTCTCAGTCCCCAACAGGATTGGAACCTGCAAACTCAGCATCACAGTACACAGTACTTTATCCACTTCGCCAAACTCCAGTCCTGATGTGGACTGGAGTCTGGCACACCACACATACATACATATACCTGGAGGGTACCATGCCTCACAGTAGATCAGGGCTTGATCAACCAGGCTGTTACTGCCAGCCACACACAATCCAACGTACAAGCCACAAATACGTACACACACACATGCCTTAAGGCATTTCGCTAATGCGGCGATTTCAAATTATGACCAAAACTTTCTATACGGCTCCTCGTCTTTCTAATATGGCGTGCCCCACACGGTTTGTTTACATTCTCCATGAGCACATCTATTATGTCTGGAAACTTTCCAAAATTTCAAGTGTTTTAAAGTTATTGCAGATTTTATATGTACTCTGATAATTATACTTATGTGTACCTGTACCTAAATATACTTACAAACTGTGCTGGCATGCAGGTACATATTAAAATCACTAAGAGTGTCCCTCTAGTCTTAACGCCATAGTAATATTACTAATACGTAATAATAATCACTCATAGGCACATTAAATGTCTTATTTTTCGTTAATATAAACATTTTTATTAATCCATCTATGATATTTTCTTCAAAAATTATATGAGAAACACGTTACATAGCATATAAACATGCTATGTTTATATGCTATGGATGTGTGGTAGCTCGGCAGAGGGAAAACGTGTTTTCTCTGGTCCAGCATCAGAGAAAACGTGTATGAATCTGCGTTTGGCCCAGTCACTCCCCTTAACACACAACGCTTTTGTTTACAATTCTCAGCATGAATTACTCATTACTTCTCCCTTTGTTTATGATGGCATCTAAAGGTAGTTGTTAGAAACGATTAAACTCAGTGAACAAGTTATGTCATTGGTAATGATATGGCTCTGGGCTGCATTAAATATCATGTAGGTATGTAGGTAGGTGCAGCTACTATGTAGCCAGGCAGACTACATAATTACATCTACCGGCTTCCTACACCTGCCTTCCTACAAATAAATACTACTCGCCTCTCATTCTACATTAAGACTACACATATTTTAAGGTAAATAATGAGTGTACTGTATGTGTATTTTATCTCTCTGGGCTGCTTTAACCCTTTCAAGGTCTGTGCCGTAGATCTACGGCTTTACGTTGAGGGTCCAAACTGTAGATCTACGCCATGAGCTCAGCTCACTCTGATAAGCTGTGAGCGGTAAATTAGGGCCTAGATCTGAGAGAATACATCTATGTGGTATGTGTGCACCACATAAAATAAATCCTGCAGCACACAGTGCACAATGAGAGGAAAAAAAAACTGAGACTGTAATTTTCGATTAAAACGGCAACTTTGCAGTGTTTTTTCGTATTTTTTTTATAGTTGTATTTGCGATTTCTTGGTCTCATTTGATAAAATGGAAGATATATTACAGAAATAGAGATGATTTTGATTGGTTGTAGTACTGAAAATGGCTTGAAAATGAGCTTGAAGTAGCAGAAACGTTAAATTTTTGCCGATGTTCAAGAGTAAACAAATGACCTCACACATTTAATACACGCCAGCTGGTGGGTCTAATATACGTTCACAAATGTGGTGATATTATTTATACAATTATTACAATATTGCATGACAGTAAATCTTCTATTTTTTGGTTTGAATAAAAATTCATTATGTGAATTAAAAATCAAAATGGAATTCATTTGTAAAGCCTCAAAATGTAACTAATGAACAGAGGAAATGTTAGTTTAGTGCCAGGAATGCCTGCACTGTTTATTCTGGACCCTATTTTGAAATTGGAATATTTTGAACTATGAGTTAAATCGGCCAAATTACCAATTTCCGATCACCCTATTTTGTAGTTGAAACAGTTGACTTGGCGATTTCTTGTGCTCAATCGATAGAATAGAAGTAATACTAGTGAATTAGCTAAGAATTTGGTCGACTGGAATAAGGTAATTGGCCTAAAATGGGAGTCAAAGTCGGCAAAATCGCCGATGCGTAAATATCGTTGACACATCAAAATTCGTGAGAGTGTAATTACATCAATTTTCCATCAAATTTCGTACTTTTTGTTTTATTACCTTCAGAAAAAGATTCTCTACCATTTCATAAGAAAAAATAACAAAACTATTTTTTGAAAATTCTTGGACACTGGTGTGCACTTTGAAATTTGGCCTCTGGACCCTGAAAGGGTTAAATATCATGTACTGTATTAAGTTTGGGACGGGGAGCCAGGGCTACCTACACCTGACATCCTACAAATAAGTATTACTCACCTTTCGCCCTACATTAAGACTACAAATATTTTAAGGTATGACATACATGCATACATACATACATTCATATACATATCACAAAATCACAAAAGTGCTTGGAATTTCACTGATTTTTCAAAATGGTTGTTCTGCATATTGTGATATCACCTGTTTACTGTGATCTTATTTCATATAATTTATATATGTATGTATGTGTATATATATGTCGTGCTGAATATGTAAAACTGGTCAGTTAGCAAGAACTCATTTAAAATTAAGTCCTTTCTAAAAATTTTTCTTATACGTTTAATGATATATATTTTTCATTAATCTTAATGTAAAATTTTTTAATTTTGCACCAAAAGAATCTTAGAAAACTTACCTAACCTTATTATAACAAGCGCAATTTATTTTAGCCTAATTCTACTAAATATATTTTAAATACGTTTACAGTAATTTAATACTAAACAAACACAATGAAATATATTTTTTTCATAAGGTTTAGAATGATTTTTGTGAAATTATTGCATACACAAATTTTCACTTGTCCTATATGGCAAGATGACCATTGCTTTTAAGCCAAGATCGCAAGTTCTGCCTGTTCGGCACGACATATGTATATTTTCAACATTGTTTCATATAAAAATATTTCTGATAATGATCTGTCACTCAGCAGGTTAATTTAAAAGCAGTAAAATATAATGGTGCAGTTTAAATTAATATCTATTTCATTAAGATAGATATATATTAAAAACCTCCATGGGGAAGTGGAACAGAATTCTTCCTCCGTAAGCCATGCGTGTTGTAAGAGGCGACTAAAATGCCGGGAGCAAGGAGCTAGTAACCTCTTCTCCTGTATGTATTACTAAATGTAAAAGGAGAAACTTTCGTTTTTCCTTTTGGGCCACCCCGCCTCGGTGGGATACGGCCGGTGTGTTGAAAGAAAGAAAGATATATTAAAACAAAATTAAAGTTAAATTAAATATTTTAAATTACTTACAGTATTTATTTCTTCAGGCTGAGTACCACAGACCACATCACCTGAAAACTGCAAGCAACACCAGCCAAGTCAATACTGAAGCAATCCATGTTACCTATACCTGTAATAAGAATAGGAATAATGACAGTTACACAAGAAATTTGGATAAGTGCAACACCACTGCTATCACCAACTTTACCAACAAAATTAGCAGATATAGTATCACTACTAATGAGGACTTTAACATCAACATTAGCATAAATACTGATGATTCATCCTCTATTTCCAAGGTTAATCCTCAGAGTTCAAGTAGCAGTCCTCTCTCCAAAAGCAGTTGTTATCTTTATAACAGTGGCCAAGACACTAATGATCTTGCTGTGTATAAAACATTTGGAGGTAGCCTAGGTAGCTTCAGTCCTCCAGAAAGAAGACATTTTGTTCGCACTAGAGTTTCCATTCCACCATCTGCAAGGAATAGAGACAGAAGTGCGCGTCCAGAGTCTTTCAGGCTTTCTTCTGATATGGCTACTCATACGAGAGTACTCCTTAAAGCCAGATCCTTTGCTGGAGCATCTCTAAGAGAGTCTCCAACTCACAAGATGAATGGGGAGATAAACTTTGCAAGGACATCTCTACGAGAGGATCAGCTAACTTACCACAGAAAAAAAGCCTATACTCAACAAAAGGGCATGAGCAAGATGGAGTTTCTGCGAGCAAGGTTTGCTAATACCTTTGAGGCAACTTCAGGTGAAAATGCTTCTGCGATACCTTCAAACAACTCTGCAATCACCAATTCTAAGTCACGTTGTGATGCAAATGGAAATCAAAATTCTGAGTTTAGAGATCATAAACTTGTTAATAAAGATGACAACAGTGTTAGTGTAAGACCTGAAGAGGGTTACACATATCTTGATTCAACAAATATATCCACAGAAAAGCCTTTAGAAAACTATGAAGAATGCTGGAAACATGGAAATTCAGAGCTTATTGAACATAAAAGTACTACTAAAAGTAACACATTTGCTGTTAAAAATGACGATCATTATATTGCTAACAAAACTCTACAAGATAATAATACACTATCACCATCAGATCAGCATCTTTCACCTAAAAGTATAACATCAGAAAAAGCACCTGGCACACACAACCTTTTAATACGCAAGGCTAGTCTAACAATCCTTAATTCATACCAGCATGAAAATTCTCAAGACAGTGTTAAGCTTCAAAAAATTCGGACCCGATCCTTCACTGGCATGGTAACTCCTCTTGAAGTAGCACCAAACCAAGAATCACCCAGGGAAGTGCTCAGTGATCGTGAAGTTAGCAAAGAGGGTACCTTAAGTTTAAGAGTTACTCAAGGTGCAGAATTGGAAAGAATAGCTCGTGTGGCTACTATGACACGAAGGGCACGTGTTATTCGTGATGGCTATGCTTTTCGGTTTTCCAGCGATTTGGGGCTGGGAGCATCCTCCAAGGTAAAAGCTAAATCAAAGAGAGAAGTCTTTGTTTAAATAGCTTTTAGCAGAACATTCTGAAATTGCAAGCTTTTTTCACTTCATATATTATTATTTTTATTACTGACCACTGTTTAGTAAAGAAATAAATATTTAGTAAAAAATTAATGTCTTTATTTTAACTGAGACAAAGATTAAGTTGAGTATACAATAGTTCAATAAGTGTTCTACTATCACTATAGTGTATTAAAAACTAATATACCAGTAATTATTTTAAGCTTTTTATATGCATATTGCCTAGAAATAAATTATATGACAGGTACATTACAATATTAGACATCTTTCATACATAAAATTATTTTATGATTTACTCTAATGTTTTTGAAAGAAAATATTATACAAATTTCTTAGGAGAAAAAAACAGTGAACTTGTAGATGCTCATTAGCTGCCAGGTGCTTTATTTTTAATTTGAAACTGTACCTTGAGTTAAATACAAATGAATAAAATGTTGAACATTGTAGTTCTGTGTATTAAGTACAGTAACTGAGAAAGGTATATAAGCACCTTAATCACCTGTCAAGTACAGACCAGTGCTACTCTAATATTGCGAGTGCTGTAATACATAATTATTGCTATAGAGGTCTACTTCAAGGTACACTACATGTTAAAAGCAATGTAAATAAAAAGTCTTAAACATGATATAATGAGATACAAATATAAATTTCTATTGTATCTTCCAAGCTCTTCAGATCATGTGAGAAATGGCTGTAAAAATATAAAAACTGCATGCTGGTGTCCCTGAGTGACTGTTATACAGCACTTCCTTCTAAGGGACTGTTATAAGGCACCTCTGAAATGATTGTTACATAGTTCTGCTGCATCTGTCACATTTTTTCCTGTTAAGTTTCAATTTATGTCTATTTCAGCCAAATTTTTCACTAAAATTAATCTGACTAATATACTGTTTTCTGGTCATTTTTGCAGAAAGAATTTGTAAATATGGTAATTTATTTTAGGCAGGAGGTGCATTGTAGTATTATTACCTCTTCAAGAAATTTGATCTTTTAAGTCAGCAATAAGCATATTTTCCAATGAAAACTGATTACAGACCTTTAATCTAATGCTTTAAAGTTCAACTGCTGAGTAAATAACTCGGTTTATATAACTTCTATAAAATCTCACTGAAGATATAATAGGTATATAAAATGTAATGTATAAGATTTTTTTAACTTTTTTTTTTTTTTTAAGAAAAAATCTTATACATTTTATATACTTATTACATCTTCAGTAAGATTTTATATTCATCAGAAAAAGAAAATGTTCCTCAACAAATGTCAGATATCATATTTTATAATTAGTCACAAATTATGGCAAAAAACAAAGTGTGCAGCAGTTTCTAACATGTGCAATAATGATTGGCATATATAAGCTTCCTACTTAAATTGAGCATTAATATCTACTTTAATCAGTGCCTTCTAGTCTCCTTAAATATTTTTGCTTAAATGTTTTTTTCTGTAAAAGTTTCCAAACTTTCATAAATTTTTACTAGTCATGTCAAATGTTAAATACAGAGATACTAGCTTTATGAAGTGTATTAAACTCTGAAGTTATGAGCTGAAGGCTATAAAGACATTATTTTTTATGCTAGACATTATTCTACTGCAAAATTTTTATGAAATTAAATTACCAATAATTTTAATTAACATTCATAACTGTAAAACACCACAGACCCTAAATATGTAAATAAGACAATAGTTCATATTACAATACAGTATCTCTGAGGATATTATTGCTGACATTTGGTGGAAATTATGAGTCTAACTTTTGTTTAAAACAAATCTTATCTAATGTTTAAAATGGTAGCTCAGACTTGAGAAAAACAATATTAAGAGGTAGTGCTGTTTAACCTCAGAAATTTCTTGACCTGGATTTATGCAAACTTATTCCAGACATTTCATTTGTATTTTCAATAAAGCAAATAAATATATCAATACACATGCCTTATATTATAACACTTGTATTTCTCTAATATAAGGGCATGGTTATGTAAACATCTTTAAATATATTTATATAAGACTGCTTCACATAACTGTAAAATAAAAATAGAATTAATCTTAGCCAAGAGAACCTTAACTCTTCTCTCCACTGTTCTGCATGTCATGGAAACTGTTTGTCCATAGCCTCGACCCAGATAAAGTGAGATTTTTATCTAAGGAATAATGGGGATCAGAGACTTAGGATAATCCTCTATCTTAAGCTGTAGTATATGGTTTTGCATACTGAGCAAGCTTTAGTACAGTATCATGTATTACTTTCCTGTGCACTAACTGCATTGTTGAGCAGGGTTAAGTGCCTTATCAAAATCTTGTATGTACCTATTCAAAGTACTATTACTATGCACTGCATTCTAAATCTTCCTTATGTAATTCATATTCAAATGAAAGATCTCACTTTACAATATTATACTGTTTTCTATTTTAAACTTTATTTTCCATTAAGATTGATATTTTAACAATACTGCAAATTTATTTGTGTAACTGTTTAGCTAAGTTCTCCATTTTAATTTCTATAGCTATAGTGAATGTTCAGTTTCATGAGTTAATGATACAATTTTATTTTTATCCTGGCTCACTTTTAAATCATGTCATTTTTCCTGATTTATTACATTGTATTTAATACTACTAATGGTACTGATATATATATTTGAGTAGTATACTGTATGTATATATGTGTGTGAATGCTAAAAAGCAAAAAATGATAGTATGACGTCTGTAAAAACAAAAATTATTCAGATATAAAGACAATAACATTTACTGGACTGAACACTGTCTAATGAAATAAAGCAGAAATAACTGCTTAATCTTTGTATATATCAGCCTAAATATGGAAGTCTGTCTCCATAATTTAAATTTAGTTTTAGTAACCTAAAGAATTTTGTACATAAAGACATGTAATCTATGTATATTAATGTTTAAGGTTGTATATTGTTGTGCTGAATGGAACAATAAATCTAGCAGAAAAATTCTTGTTTATATTGATTATTAAGTGCTACAAGACTCCATACCAACCCTACATATAATATTTATCAATGATATTGATGAAAATACTGTACATTATCTCAAATTAAATTCTTAAAATTGCTGATAATATTATGGAAAGATTACAGGTCAACACACTAATGCTTTCATACCAAATAATTTACACAAATTTCACTACTGTAAAAAAAATTTGGCAAGCATTTCATACAGGATAATTTAAGACTACATGTGATATCTCATTATATACATATACATGTACATAAAAAACTCAGTTAGGTCCTTAACTTCCACTCTTAAGGAAATTACGGGAGTAATAACTTTAAAATACACCTGAATGAAAAGTAGCAGCAAATGGTAAAATATTGCCATAAATCTTACATGGATATCACAATCCTTCTGGTCTGGCACCAATTTTAGGAATCTGTCAAGTATTTCTTATACTAACGGCTCATCTTACATAGGTCCTACTATCAGCCTCTTATACACAACTCTGTCGTTAAACCAATACTTGCCTAAATAAGAACAAAGGAGCATTGCCTTAGGCCTACTGACCCATGCTATGCAAGATCTACTCTAAGCCACTAACACACATTTATTGCTTTCCCAAATAAGAACATAAGAAAGGAGGAACACTGCAGCAGGCCTGTTGGACCATACTAGGCAGGACCTTTACAATCCATCCCACTAACAAAAGAACAAGTATGTACTGTAGCTTGCCTACTGATCCATGATAGGCAGGTACTTCTCAAACCCAATTCTTCTCATTCATGTCCAATCTTTATTTAAAGCTACCCAAGCATTGCTTCACAGCACACATTAGAAGAAAGACAACATTAAAATATTAGTTAATTTGACTGAATACTGAAGAGAACTCACAAGAAATAATAAGGAAGTCTGCAAGATGTTAAGCTAAGAATTTAAAGAGGGTGTTCTCTGTGGAAACAGGGACAATACCAGACAGCCAAGGGTAAAGGGTACACCAACAGGTACTAAACATCATGGTATAAACCTTGGTTTATACCATGACTAAACATCATACACAACAGAGAAGGGAAGAGGTGAAAAAATCTTGGAATGAGGTGGATACATCAAATGTAATGGGAACTGATGGGTATCACCATGGATTCTGCAAGGAGCAGAAGCACTACCTGAACCACTAGCTAATATCTACAACAAATCAATGAACACTGGACAGTTGCCAGAGATCTGGAAGACAGTGAATGTAGTCCCCATATTATTATTATAATAATCAAAAAGAAGCGCTAAGCAGTCCCCATATTGCAGCCTTAACTTCTAGGCAACCCTGAAACTGAAAGCCCCTTTTGTGGTGGCATTTAAATTTTTTTTTAATGGTAGAAAAAACTTTTATTTTAACCCTTTCAGTGTTGGTCCCTTCTCCATGGGGAAGTGGAACAGAATACTTCCTTCGTAAGCCTTGCGTGTCGTAAGAGGTGACTAAAATGCCAGGAGCAAGGGGCTAGTAACCCCTTCTCCTGTATACATTACTAAAGTTAAAAAGAGAAAATGGGAAGTACAATGCCTGCACTTTAAAGGAGGGGTTTGGGATATTGGCAGTTTGGAGGGATATGTTGTGTATCTTTATATGTATATGCTTCTAAACTGTTGTATTCTGAGCACCTCTGCAAAAACAGTGATTATGTGTGAGTGAGGTGAAAGTGTTGAATGATGATGAAAGTATTTTCTTATTGGGTCACCCTGCCTTGGTGGGAGATGGCCGACTTGTTAAAAAAAAAAAAAAATTATTGACATTCAGAATAATTAACTTTGCCTAACCTAATTTAACCTAACATTTAGGGCAAGGAGGAATAACATCCTGTAGGAGTGAGGAGGAGAGAGTTGTGAGTGTGGGGGGAAGTTTGTGAGGCAGTGGTAGAATGAAAGGGGGTAAAGCAGCTAGGATTGATGGGATGATAGAAATGTTAAAAGCAGGTGGGGATATAGTTTTGGAGTGGTTGGTGCTTTTATTTAATAAATATATGGAAGAGGAAAGAAAGGTGAAGAGAGTGGTGAGAGAGTGTAAAAGGAGAGCAGATGATAGAGTGGGAGAGGCACTGTCAAGAAATTTTAATGAAAATAAGAAAAAATTTTGGAGTGAAGCAAGTTAAGAAAGCCTAGGGAACGAATGGATTTGTCAGTTAACAACAGAGTAGGGGAGTTAGTAGATGGGGAGATGGAGGTATTGGGTAGATGGCGAGAATATTTTGAGAAACTTTTGTTTTTATTTTTGGGCCCCCTGCTTCAGTGGGATACAGCTTGTTTGTTGAAAGAAGAAGTGTTGGTCCCATTGTTCAATGGCTTTGAAGTCAAGTGTTGGTCCCGCAGTACTATGCCATGAGCTCAGCTCACTCAGGTAAGCTGTGAGTGGTAAATCTGGGACTAGATATGAGAGAATGGGTCTATGCAGTAAGTCTGCATGATATGAAAAAATCCTGCTGCATGCAGTGCATAATGAGAACAAAGTGCAACTATTTCTGGTTTAAAACAAGTGACTTTGCAGTATATTTTCATATGGTTTTTATGATTGCATTCTCAGTTTCTTGGTCTCATTTGATAGAAAGAAATATAGTTTATGGAAACAGAGATGATTTTGATTGGTTTCAAGACTGAAAGTAGCTTGAAGTTGAGCTCCAAGTAATGGATATGTTCAATTTTTGCCAATGTGCCAGAGTACACAAATGCATCCAATACGCATCCAATTGGCCAGTCTAATACACATTTAGGAATGTGCTGACATTATTTATACAATTACTACAATAATGCAGTAGTCTGCATAACAGTAAATCTTATATTTTTTGTGTGAATAAAAATTCAAAAGGGAAAGAAAGCTGGGCCTGGAGACATAACTAAGGAACAGAGAAAATGTTTTTTTAGTGCCAGGAATGTACATTGTGTATTCTGAACTCTGTTTTTAAATTGTCAATTTTTTAATTTTGTGTGAAACTGGCCATATTACCAATTTCTGATCACTTTACTGGGTAGCTGAAATAGGTAAATGAGCGGTTTCTTGTATTCATTCGATAGAAGAAATACTAGCAAAATAGCTATGGGTCTGGTCAACTGGGGCAATGGAATTGGTCAAATATAGGGTGCAAAGTGGGTGAAATTGCTGATGCGTAAATATCACTGAGACCGCTAACTGAGAGAGCATAATTCCATAAGTTTTCCATCAAATTTCATACTTTGGTTTCATTACCTTTGGAAAAAGATTCTCTATCATTTCATAAGATAAAATAATGTTTTTTCTTTTTTTAATTCTTCGACCCTTGGAGCAAATTTGAGATTAGAGCTCTCGACTCTGAAAGGGTTATAGGTACAGTGGAACCTTGGTTTTCGTGATTAATCTGTTTGAAAAAGTCTGACAGAAACCAAATCGTACGAAAACTGAAGCAACATTTCCCATAAGAAATAATGTAAATCCAATTAATCTGTTCCAGACACCCAAAAATATTAACAAAAAATACATTTTATAAAGAATAACTATAGTTTTACATAAAGAAAAACAATGAGAAATAAATATAAATGACTAATGAAATGGATAAATGAGCATTTAAGATCA
This sequence comes from Cherax quadricarinatus, assembly GCF_038502225.1. NCBI lineage: Eukaryota > Metazoa > Arthropoda > Malacostraca > Decapoda > Parastacidae > Cherax > Cherax quadricarinatus. Next base: position 46,469,474 of record NC_091295.1, read on the forward strand.
CTTTTACCTTTATTGAAGACTCTTGTTGGCGTATGGAAGATGGCGAAGAGGGAAGAGGGAGGAGGCGAGGTTATTGTTTGGAAGGGGAATCCCTGTCCATAAGGAATTAAGGTATCGAGGCCCTATTCGGGTTTACTGCCCTTCTTTGAACACATGGGATGCTTTGTGTGGGCGCTTGATTCCGGGAAATGAGTGGCCGAGTCGCATGGGCAGGCGGACAAGTTTGGTACGGATCATTTTCAACTGTACAAAAACCAAGCAGATGCACAAAAACTGGGACAAAATTTTGATGAAAAAAGTTGTCGAAAACCAAATCGTAGGAAAACTAGGACATACAAAAACCGAGGTTTGACTGTAATGACATTAAAAATGCAAGATTTGATGTAATGCTTACAGAATTATGAAGGTGTGAAGTTGGAGGTCAGGAGAGCTTTATGCAACACTTTGAGCCCTATGTAGGCCTATTCCAACCTATTCCCAGATATTTCACCAATGTGCTTTCCATACTATTCCAAATTGTCACAGGAAACTACTGCCAATTCATCCATAAGAACTACCCTATTAAATGCACAGAATTTGATAATTTGGCCAATTTTACATTAAAATCTCTAATTAATGCACCCCTATTCAATGGATTTTTGAAATTATAGAAAAAAAAAATGGCCAGGCAAACACTGAAATCAGTGGACAAAATGAAGAGTCCATAATTTCAGATTTTGTCCATAGTGATAGTGTCCAGTTGTCTTCCAAATCATCCAACCAAGAAAAGTATAAAATTTATTATATTTTTTTTATTAACACATCGGCCATTTCCCACCAAGGCACGGTGGCCTAAAAAAGAAAAACTTTCATCATCGTTCACTCCATCGCTGTCTTGCCAGAGGCATCCTTACACTACAGTTATAAAACTGCAACATTAACACCCCTCCTTCAAAGTGCCGGCACTATACATCTCATCTCCAGGAATCAAGTCCGGCCTGCTGGTTTCCCTGAATCTTTTCATATTGTTTCCTTACACTCCAACCACCACATCAAGTCCTAAAAACCATTTGTCTCCATTTGCTCCTATCTAACATGATCACACACGCTTGCCAGAAGTCCAAGCCCCTTGCACAAAAAACCTCCTTTACCCTCTCCCTCCAAACTTTCCTAGGCTGACCCCTACTTTGCCTTCCCTCCACTACAGATTTATACACTCTCAAAGTCATTCTATTTTGTTCCATCCTCTCTACATGTTCAAACCATCTCAATAACCCCTCCTCAGCCCTCTGGATAATAATTTTGGTAATCCCACACCCCCTCCTATTCTCCAAACTACAGATTCTCTGCATTATATTCACACCACACATTGCCCTCAGACATGACATCTCCACTGCCTCCAGCCTTCTCCTTGTTGCAACATTCACAACCCATGCCTCACACCCATACAAAAGCACTTGTATATCTATATTCTCATGCATTCCCCTCTTTGCTTTCATGAATAAAGTTCTTCGTCTCCACAGACTCCTCAGTGCACCACTCACCTTTTTACCCTTGTTAATTCTATGATTCACCTCATCCTTCATAGACCCATCTGCTGACACATCCATTCCCAAATATCTGAACACATTCACCTCCACACTCTCTCCCTCCAATCTGATATCCAATCTTCTGTTACCTATTTTTTTTATCCTCATCACCTTACTCTTTCCAATATTCACTTTATTTTCCTTCTTTTACATACCCTACCACACTCATCAACCAACCTCTGGAACTTCTCTTCAGAATCTCCCAAAAGCACAGTGTCATCAGCAAAGAGTAACTGTGGCAACTCCCACTTTGTGTTAAATTCTTTATCTTTTAACCCCACACCACTTGCCAACACCCAAGCATTCACTTATCTTACAACTCCATCTATAAATTTATTGAACAACAAGTAAAAAATATATTTAAATAAACAAGTAAAAAATATATTTATAAAAAATACATGTACACAAGCCTAGGTAAAAACAAATTTACTTACACAGATACAAAGTGGCATATCAGACAACTTGTTGCCATGTGCAGCTAACCCTATACAGAGGTACCTCAAGTTTCACCCATAATTCGTTCTAGAAGGCTGTTTAAGTGCCGTTACCAAACAAATTTGTTCCGATAAGGAATAATGTAAATGAGATTAGTCTGTTTCAGACCCCCAAAAATACACTTACAAAAGCACTTACGAAAATATACTTACCTAATTGTTCAAGTTGGGAGGTGTTCGAAACTCGAGGTACCACTGTACATATTTTATTCAGAGGCATGATGATGTAGTAGGACACCCAAATACTTGAGCTGAGGTACAAAATGTCTGCTGCAGCCGATGCAAATGAACGAAAATTATGAGACACAAAAATTTAAATGAGACACCGTTGAAGGGTTAATTTACAAACATGACAATGTTCATTCCACATCTAATTATGCACTAACTGATATCCCAATATTTTTTCTGAGGCTTGGGTAGTGATTTCATATCAATTTGGTTGTTGCAAATGCAGTGGACCCTCGACCAACGATGGCATCGATTAACGATAAATCCGACTAGCGATACATTTTAACGCAAAAATTTTGCCTCGACTGGCGCTAAAAAACCCGACCAATGCTATTCGTTCCGTTCAAGACGCGTCCACTTTGGCCTGAGCGCGCCTCACTTGTCCCATGGGTGCCAGTATTTACAAGCCAGCCAGCCACCGCGGTCGCTTCCAAACATACAATTGGAACATTTCATATTATCACAGCCTTTGTAGTGTAGTGACCATGGGCCCCAAGAAAGCTTCTAGTGCCAACCCTACAGCAAAAAGGGTGAGAATTACTATGGAGACAAAGAAAGAGATCATTGCTAAGTATGAAAGTGGAGTGCGTGTCTCCGAGCTGGTCAGGTTGTATAGTAAACCCCAATCAACCATCGCTACTATTGTGGGCAAGAAAACGGCAATCAAGGAAGCTGTTCTTGCCAAAGGTGCAACTATGTTTTCAAAACTGAGATTGCAAGTGATAGAAGATGTTGAGAGACTCTTATTGGTGTGGAAAAACGAAAAACAGATAGCAGGAAATAGCATCTCTCAAGCGATCATATGTGAAAAGGCTAGGAAGTTGCATGCCAGCAACTAGTGGTGATGCGAGTGAATTTAAGGCCAGCAAAGGTTGGCTTGAGAGATTTAAGAAGCGTAGTGGCATTCATAATGTGATAAGGCATGGTGAGGCTGCCAGTTCAGACCACAAAGCAGCTGAAAAATCTGTGCAGGAATTCAAGGAGTACATAGACAGTGAAGAATTAAAACCTGAACAAGTGTTGAATTGTGACGAAATAGGCCTGTTTTGGAAGAAAATGCCAAGCAGGACGTACATTACTCAGGAGGAAAAGGCACTCCCAGGACATAAGCCTATGAAAGACAGGCTTACTCTGTTGATGTGTGCCAATGCTAGTGGTGATTGCAAAGTGAAGCCTTTATTGGTGTATCACTCTGAAACTCCCAGAGTGTTTAGGAAAAACAATGTCGTCAAGGCTAATTTGTGTGTGCTGTGGAGGGCAAACAGTAAGGCATGGGTCACTAGGGACTTTTTCTATGACTGGTTACACCATGCATTTGCCCCCACTGTCAAAAATTACCTAATTGAAAAGAAATTAGACCTTAAGTGTCTCCTGGTATTAGACCGTGCTCCTGGTCATCCTTCAGACTTGGCAGAGCGACTTTCTAGGGACATGAGCTTCATTAAGGTGAAGTTTTTGCCTCCTAATACCACTCCTCTCCTGCAGCCCATGGACCAGCAGGTCATTTCCAACTTCAAGAAACTGTACACAAAAGCTATGTTTGAAAGGTGCTTTGTAGTGACCTCAGAAACTCAACTGACTCTAAGAGAGTTTTGGAAAGATCACTTTACCATCCTCAATTGTGTAAACATTATAGGTAAGGCTTGGGAGGAAGTGACTAAGAGGACCTTGAACTCTGCTTGGAAAAAACTGTGGCCAGAATGTGTAGACAAAAGGGATTTTGAAGGGTTTGAGGCTAACCCTGAGAATCCTATGCCAGTTGAGGAATCCATTGTGGCATTGGGGAAGTCCTTGGGGTTGGAGGTTAGTGGGATGTGGAAGAGTTGGTGGAGGAGAACAATGAAGAACTAACCACTGATGAGCTTCTAGATCATCTTCATCAGCATGAGGCCACACCTGAGGAAACTGCTTCGGAGGAGGGGATAGAGAAATTGAAGAAGTTGCCTACTTCTAAGATTAAGGAAATCTGTGCAATGTGGCTTAAAGTGCAAACTTTTATGGATGAAAATCACCCTGACACAGCTACTGCAAGCCGTGTTGGCAACCTGTACACTGACAATGTTGTGAAACACTTTAGAAATGTCATAAAGGAACGGGAGGTACAGGCCTCTATGGACAGATATGTTGTGCGACAGAAGTCCAGTGACTCTGAAGCTGGTCCTAGTGGCATTAAAAGAACAAGGGAAGTAACCCCGGAAAAAGACTTGTTACCTCAAGTCCTAATGGAAGGGGATTCCCCTTCTGAACACTAAGAAGATCAACACTCTCCCCTCCTCCCATCCCATCAATCATCACCAGATCTTCAATAAAGGTAAGTGTCATGTAACTGTGCATGTCTTCTTCAGTTTGTGTGTATTAAAATTAATATTTCCTGTGGTAAAAATTTTTTTTTTCAATACTTTGGGGTGTCAGGAACGGATTAATTTGATTTCCATTATTTCTTATGGGGAAAATTAACTCGACTAACGATAATTTCGATTAACGATGAGTTCTCAGGAACGGATTAATATCGCCGGTCGAGGGTCCACTGTATTACCTTTACCAATTCTCTGATCTGAAATGTGGCAAAATAAGTCAGAGTGTAATATTACAGGTCTCTTCCTTTACCTTTTTTGCCATTTGAATTAGTATTACGAATTTCCATGTGGAAGGGTTATACTGGCTTGCAAATTTAATTATGGCAAATAAATAATGTTTTCACAATACTACACACTAACCTTTAATGTGAGTCTTGACAGATTTTACCAAACCAACACTGACATTCAATCTCTATAATACTATGATTTTAAATTATCAAATACCTGCATACTATTTACAGCGGGAATGTGCCCATATTTAGGTAAAATGTTCACAATACAACGCACATCATCTCTATTCCTTATTTCCATCCTGTTTAAATGTGTAGCTGCTTTCCGCAGTTCTTCCAGTGTTGAATCCAGTTTGGTGATTGCTTCCTTTCCTATATAGTCTGGATCATTTGGATACAAATCATCACCTGTAAAGTTTAAACATTTTAGATCTTGAGAAAACCATCATTTATTCAGTACTAAGCATTTCAGAATAACATATTATACTTAATATATATATGAGGAAGAAAGGGAGGCGGTAATTTCATGCACTGGCCAGGGAGGTATACCATCATTTAGGAGTGAAGAAGAGCAGAATGTAAGTGTGGTGGAGGTACGTGAGGCACTACGTAGAATGAAAGGGGGTAAAGCAGCTGGAACTGATGGGATCATGACAGAAATGTTAAAAGCAGGGGGGGATAAAGTGTTGGAGTGGTTGGTACTTTTGTTTAATAAATGTATGAAAGAGGGAAAGGTACCTAGGGATTGGCGGAGAGCATGTATAGTCCCTTTATATAAAGGGAAAGGGGACAAAAGAGATTGTAAAAATTATAGAGGAATAAGCTTACTGAGTATACCAGGAAAAGTATACGGTAGGGTTATAATTGTAAGAATTAGAGGTAAGATAGAATGTAGGATTGCGGATGAGCAGGGAGGCTTCAGAGTGGGTAGGGGATGTGTAGATCAAGTGTTTACATTGAAGCATATATGTGAACAGTATTTAGATAAAGGTAGGGAAGTTTTTATTGCATTTATGGATTTAGAAAAGGCATATGATAGAGTGGATAGAGGAGCAATGTGGCAGATGTTGCAAGTATATGGAATAGGTGGTAAGTTACTAAATGCTGTAAAGAGCTTTTATGAGGATAGTGAGGCTCAGGTTAGGGTGTGTAGAAGAGAGGGAGAATACTTCCCGGTAAAAGTAGGTCTTAGACAGGGATGTGTAATGTCACCATGGTTGTTTAATATATTTATAGATGGGGTTGTAAAAGAAGTAAATGCTAGGGTGTTTGGGAGAGGGGTGGGATTAAATTATGGGGAATCAAATTCAAAATGGGAATTGGCACAGTTACTTTTTGCTGATGATACTGTGCTTATGGGAGATTCTAAAGAAAAATTACAAAGGTTAGTGGATGAGTTTGAGAATGTGTGTAAAGGTAGAAAGTTGAAAGTGAACATAGAAAAGAGTAAGGTGATGAGGGTATCAAATGATTTAGATAAAGAAAAATTGGATATCAAATTGGGGAGGAGGAGTATGGAAGAAGTGAATGTTTTCAGATACTTGGGAGTTGACGTGTCGGCAGATGGATTTATGAAGGATGAGGTTAATCATAGAATTGATGAGGGAAAAAAGGTGAGTGGTGCATTGAGGTATATGTGGAGTCAAAAAACGTTATCTATGGAGGCAAAGAAGGGAATGTATGAAAGTATTGTAGTACCAACACTCTTATATGGATGTGAAGCTTGGGTGGTAAATGCAGCAGCGAGGAGACGGTTGGAGGCAGTGGAGATGTCCTGTCTAAGAGCAATGTGTGGTGTAAATATTATGCAGAAAATTCGGAGTGTGGAAATCAGGAGAAGGTGTGGAGTTAATAAAAGCATTAGTCAGAGGGTAGAAGAGGGGTTGTTGAGGTGGTTTGGTCATTTAGAGAGAATGGATCAAAGTAGAATGACATGGAAAGCATATAAATCTATAGGGGAAGGAAGGAGGGGTAGGGGTCGTCCTCGAAAGGGTTGGAAAGAGGGGGTAAAGGAGGTTTTGTGGGCTAGGGGCTTGGATTTCCAGCAAGCGTGCATGAGCGTGTTAGATAGGAGTGAATGGAGGCGAATGATACTTGGGACCTGACGATCTGTTGGAGTGTGAGCAGGGTAATATTTAGTGAAGGGATTCAGGGAAACCGGTTATGTTCATATAGTCGGACTTGAGTCCTGGAAATGGGAAGTACAATGCCTGCACTTTAAAGGAGGGGTTTGGGATATTGGCAGTTTGGAGGGATATGTTGTGTATCTTTATACGTATATGCTTCTAAGCTGTTGTATTCTGAGCACCTCTGCAAAAGCAGTGATAATGTGTGAGTGTGGTGAAAGTGTTGAATGATGATGAAAGTATTTTCTTTTTGGGGATTTTCTTTCTTTTTTGGGTCACCCTGCCTCGGTGGGAGACGGCTTCTGCAGTGTTTTAAAAATTGAGGTTGGAGAGTTGAAGGAGGAGGTCTTGCTTCTCCAGGAGGAGATTAGGAGGCTGAAGGTCCACCTCAATGGGTCTGGGAGAGAGTGTGAGGTGGCTGGAGTTGTGGGGAATGAGGCTTCTAGCAGTGAGGTGCAGTCTGTCTCTCGCTGTGAGGAGGCTGTAGGTGGGGAGGTAGCAACGGCTACCAGCAGTGAGGTGCAGCCCAGCACCTGCTACAAGTGGCGAGTGGTTCACAGTAATGGAAGGCGCATCAGAGTAAGGAAAGTTAAGAGTGAAGATCTGAAGGTAGGAAATCGCTTCTCTGTTCTTCAGGATGAATGTACTTCAGTGGCCAGTGAAGGTAAGGGTACTACTGCCCCTGCTAATGGAGGTAAGCGCATTCTTGTGGTTGGTGACTCTCAGGTAAGATATATTGACCGTGCTTTTTGTAATAGGAATAAGAAGATGAGAGACAGAGTGTGCTTCCCTGGAGCTGGTGTTGGGGACATTGTCAACAGGCTGGATAATATCACGTCAGGTAATGGGAACAAGCCCATTATCTGTCTCAGTGCTGGTGGAAATGATATTGGGAAGGGTAGGAGAGAAGAGCTGCTAGATAAGTACAGGTCAGCTATAGATTTCATTAAGTCTAAGGGAGGGATCCCAATCATATGTAGCATCTTGCCTAGAAGGGGAGTAGGAAATGAATGGTTGTCTAGGGCAATTGGTGTAAATTGCTGGCTAGACAGATACTGCAAGGAACTTGCAATCCCATTCATTGACAACTGGAACAACTTTTATGGCAAACATGATATGTATGCAAGGGATGGGGTACATCTCTCTGGGGCTGGGGTGGTAGCACTTGCAGACTCGATTGAGAAGGCCATTGGTGAAATGCCTATGATTTTAAACTGATGGAAGATAGAGGTATGGGTGTGTGTGGGAAACAAGCAGGTTGCAACACTTGGGTTGGAAACAGTAAATGTATAAAAGGCATTCAGCATGAAGTTATAAATAAAGACAATAGATCAGGTCAGCAAACAAAGGGGGACAGCAGAGGGCAGCAAGGGACTAGCTCCCTTAAGGTTTACTATACTAATAGCAGGAGTGTAAGAAATAAGATAGATGAGCTAAGATTAATTGCAAGTGCAGGAAACATAGATATTATTGCTATAACAGAGACCTGGCTTAATCTGAAAGATAGAGAGATGCCCTCTGAATGTCACATACAAGGCTATAAATTATTCCACACTGACAGGGTCAACAGGAAAGGTGGTGGAGTAGCGATGTATGTCAGAGACAATTTAAATTGTTGTGTTAGACAAGATATTAAACTAGAAGCGTCAGCCACTGAATCTGTTTGGTTACAGCTTCTCGAGGGCCGAGAAAAACTAATTTTGGGTGTGATTTACAGGGCCCCAAATCTTGATAGGGAGTGCAGTAAACTTCTATGGGACGAAATTCGTAAGGCATCTACATACGAAAATGTTGTGCTAATGGGAGATTTCAACTATAGACAGATTGACTGGAGCAATTTGACAGGAAATTTAGAGTCAGGTGACTTTCTTGATACGATCCAGGATTGTTTTTTAAAACAGTTTGTGACAGAGCCAACTAGGGGAAATAACCTCCTTGACTTGGTTCTTGCCAGTAGGGAAACACTAATTAATAATCTTGAGGTTAATGATGAGCTTGGGGAAAATGATCACAAATCACTCAGTTTTAATATATCATGGAATTCCCCTAATAATGGCAATCAAGTCTCCGTCCCTGACTTTCGCTTGGCTGATTTCATAGGACTGAAAAATTACTTAGGTGGGCTGAACTGGAATGACCTGACTAAGGGTCAGGTAGGTGGTGATGGTTGCCGATATGATGCTTTCCAGGGCATAGTTCTAGCTGCTCAGTCAAATTATGTTCCAAATAGGGAAATCAGATCAAACAAAAATGATCCTAAATGGATGAACAATAGATTAAAATATCTGATTGGTCAAAAGAGAGGCATATATAGGCAAATCAAAAGAGGAGAGGGGCAATTGAGAAATCGATATATTCAGTTAAAGAGAGAAATAAAAAAGGGAATTAGAAAAGCAAAAAGAGATTATGAGGTTAAAGTTGCAAGAGAATCGAAGACTAACCCAAAAGGATTCTTTCAGGTATACAGAAGTAAGATCAGGGACAAGATAGGCCCACTCAAAAGTTCCTCGGGTCAGCTCACTGACAGTGTAGAATTTTTAACACATACTTCCTCTCAGTTTTTACACAGGAGGATACCAGCGATATTCCAGTAATGATAAATTATGTAGAACAGGACGATAATAAACTGTGCACTATTAGGGTCACAAGTGACATGGTCCTTAGGCAAATAGATAAATTAAAACCTAACAAATCCCCAGGCCCTGATGAACTGTATGCAAGGGTTCTAAAGGAATGTAAAGAGGAGCTTAGCACACCTTTGGCTAATCTTTTCAACATATCACTACAAACTGGCATGGTGCCAGATAAGTGGAAAATGGCAAATGTGATACCTATTTTCAAAACAGGTGACAGGTCCTTAGCTTCGAACTATAGACCAATAAGCCTAACCTCCATAGTGGGAAAATTTATGGAATCAATAATTGCCGAGGCAGTTCGTAGCCACCTTGAAAAGCATAAATTAATCAACGAATCTCAGCATGGTTTTACAAAGGGGCGTTCCTGCCTTACGAATTTATTAACTTTTTTCACTAAGGTATTTGAGGAGGTAGATCATGGTAATGAATATGATATTGTGTATATGGACTTCAGTAAGGCTTTTGACAGGGTCCCACATCAGAGACTATTGAGGAAAATTAAAGCACATGGAATAGGAGGAGAAATTTTTTCCTGGATAGAGGCATGGTTGACAAATAGGCAGCAGAGAGTTTGCATAAATGGGGAGAAATCAGAGTGGGGAAGCGTCACGAGCGGTGTTCCACAGGGGTCAGTGTTGGGCCCCCTGCTGTTCACAATCTACATAAACGACATAGATGAGGGCATAAAGAGCGACATCGGCAAGTTTGCCGATGACACCAAAATAGGCCGTCGAATTCATTCTGACGAGGACATTCGAGCACTCCAGGAAGATTT
>NC_091295.1:46479987-46512487 GCF_038502225.1 Cherax quadricarinatus
CTCCATAAAGCTTTCCATCTGACCCCACATAGTAAAAATCTCTTTAATTTCTGAAGAAGGCACCTTCTTCCATCTCTCTTCCTCCTCCTATGCAGCAAGATTCTGAGCTGCGATGTGTTGCTCTTCCTGCTGAAGGTCTTGCAGCTCCTCAGTGGTGAGCTCTTCATTGTGGTCTTCCACCAATTCTTCCACATCCTCCAAACTCACATCCAACCCCATGGAACTCCCCAGTGCCACAATTGATTTTACAACAGACATAGGCTCATTAGATTCAGTCCCAAATTCTTCAAAATCCCTCTTGTCGACACAATCTGGCCATAATTTTCTCCAGGCAGAGTTCAAAGTCCTGGTAGTCACTCCCTCCCAAGCCATACCTATAAGGGTTATGCAGTGGAGGATGCTGAAGTGTTCTCTCCAAAATTCCCTTAGGGTCAAGTGAGTGTCTGTGGTCACAGTCAAGCACCTGTGAAACATTGCTTTTGTGTAGTTTTTTAAAGTTTGCAATAACCTGCTGGTCCATGGGTTGGAGGAGAGGAGTGGTATTAGGGGGCAAGAACTTTACTGTGATGAACCCAAACTCCTCGAAAATTAGGTCATCCAAGTTTGGAGGATGAGCAGGTGCATTGTCCATTACTAGCAGGCACTTGAGATCCAATTTCTTTTCCAGGAGATACTCCTTCACACTAGGGCCAAACACTTCATTGAACCACTCGACGAAAATTTCCCTCGTGACCCATGCCTTACTATTAGATTTCCAAAACACACACAATTTACTCTTCATAACATTGTTTTTCCTGAACACTCTGGGATTTTCAGAATGGTACACTAGTAATGGCTTCACTTTGAAATCCCCACTAGCATTAGCACAGAACATTAGCGTCAGCCTGTCTTTCATAGGCTTGTGTCCTGGCATTGCCTTTTCCTCTTGTGTAATGAAGGTCCTCTTTGGCATTTTCTTCCAAAAGAGGCCTGTTTCGTCACAACTGAACACTTGTTCAGGTTTCAGTCCTTCAGCCTCTATGTACTCCTGGAATTCATGCACATATTTTTCAGCCGCCTTGTGGTCCGAACTGGCAGCCTCACCATGCCTTACCACACTGTGTATGCCAGTACGGTTCTTAAATCTCTCAAACCAGCCTTTGCTGGCCTTAAATTAACTCACTTCACCACTATTTGCAGGCAATTTCTTTACCAAATCTTCATGCAACTGCCTAGCCTTTTCACAAATAAACGAAGTCATAAGAGTATCTCTGCTAATTGTTTCTCATTTATCCACACCAATAATAACTTCTCAACCTCTTCCAGTACTGGTGATCTCATTTTTGTCAGCATAGTTACTCCCTTTGCAACAACAGCATCCTTTATTTCATTTTTCTTGGCCACTATGGAACATAAGGTTGTGTAGGGTTTCTTATACATCCTGGACAGTTCGGCCACACTTGTACCACTTTCATATTGTTCAATGATGGTTTTCTTAAATCGTATTTCTCACCTTCTTTACCACAGGCTTGGCACTAGGGGCTTTCTTTGGAGCCATGGTAGCTTATTTAGTACTTGCAAGCACTAAAATAAATGGAATATTATGAAATATTTCGCTGGAGCACGTGAGGGGACCTTCGCTCACTGGTAAACAATGCCAGACTGGCTGCCGCCCTGGCTCACGCCGTGGGTACGCGTCCCGGATGAACTATGACTCGCGAGTCAACCTATGAAAAGTGAGTCCATGTTTATACGAAAATGCCTCTATGATTGGCGAATTTTACGATTGCCGGGAACTACGAAAAGCGGGGGACCACTGTATTATATTGTATTATTATTAGGTTAGGTATTACGAATGTGTAACCACTACTGTAGTGACCAATTGGTGGTTCTAGAATTGACGCCACGTGTCACCTTCTGACCGAGCTGAAGTCATACTATGAAGTAGTTGAGTGAGTCAGTCAGCTCCTAGCTCTGACTCGGTACGGGTCTTCAACCCAAAGCTCCTAGCTTAAACTAAAACTTTAAACCAAGTCTATTGTCTTGCCTTTGCCATTAGTTTCCTGAAGTCTGGTAATTCATGTCACTTATGAAAGATAACTATTTCGTTACCTCAGACCTTTCTAAAAGAGTTAAATGGTGAGATTAGTAGATTATTAATTGAAATTATTGTATCATACTCTGTTAATGAGAATTTGAACGCAAGATTGGGTTTCTTGCTGTATAGTATTTCATTTATAATTGCTTGTGGTTATTTTAATTCACTAACCAAATACCAATGAAACTAAATGATTGGTAATAAAATAAATAAAAAAAAAAAAAATGGAGTTATTTGTGCCCCTATTGTTACGGTGAAGATTAAGTTGTAACAGTCCTATGAAAGTAAGTGTAAAGGACAGTGTTGAGAAGAAAATGATGATGATTTCCATTTTTATAGTTATTATTATTATTATTATTATTATTAATTTAGGGAACTACAGCACATATCCAATTCCCTAGATCAAGAGCCCCTCACCAGTTTCCTAAATTATCAGTAATAACAGTTATAATAATAATAATTATTACAACAATGATAGAGCTTCAGTTCCCTAAATTAATAATAAAGTACATTATTATAACAACGAGAACTTCAGAACGAAGCTAACTCAGTGCACTGTTTACCTTGCTGTGGGAGCAGTTCTCTCCTGATTTGCTTACATTTTTACAGTCATTTGGCCAAATTTCACTTTTCTAACCATGGGTCCTAAGAAAGTAAGTGTAAAGGACAGTGCTGACAAGAAAAAGAGGATGATTTCCATGGAATTAAAGCATGAAATCATAAAGAAACAAGAGAGGTGTCCAGGTTTTGGGTTGAGAGAGAAGTGGGGGGAGGGAGCTGGCTCATAACTCAGAGCAAAAAAATTGACTGATCGACGGCTTGTATCTCAAAAAACTCGTATGTTGGGACACTTGTAAGTCAAGGTTCCACTGTATACGAGAGAGGGAGGGTGGGGGATGGGAAAGGTAGACAAGGTTCTTGGTAGTTTATATTTAAGCTTTTCATATGCTCCTTCCCTTTCTCTCATCTCCTAAGACCATGCCCAAGTTTTACAAGACTTTCTTACAGATTTTTCTTAGCACTACATGGCCCATACAGGTTTAGCATATTATTATTATTTTTTTTTATTATCACACTGGCCGATTCCCACCAAGGCAGGGTGGCCCGAAAAAGAAAAACTTTCACCATCATTCACTCCATCACTGTCTTGCCAGAAGGGTGCTTTACACTACAGTTTTTAAACTGCAACATTAACACCCCTCCTTCAGAGTGCAGGCACTGTACTTCCCATCTCCAGGACTCAAGTCCAGCCTGCCGGTTTCCCTGAACCCCTTCATAAATGTTACTTTGCTCACACTCCAACAGCACGTCAAGTATTAAAACCCATTTGTCTCCATTCACTCCTATCAAACTCGCTCACGCATGCCTGCTGGAAGTCCAAGCCCCTCGCACACAAAACCTCCTTTACCCCCTCCCTCCAACCTTTCCTAGGCCGACCCCTACCCCGCCTTCCTTCCACTACAGACTGATACACTCTTGAAGTCATTCTGTTTCGCTCCATTCTCTCCACATGTCCGAACCACCTCAACAACCCTTCCTCAGCCCTCTGGACAATAGTTTTGGTAATCCCGCACCTCCTCCTAACTTCCAAACTACAAATTCTCTGCATTATATTCACACCACACATTGCTCTCAGACATGACATCTCCACTGCCTCCAGCCTTCTCCTCGCATAGCATATCTTCCTGAATAATTATAACAGATTTTCCAAAATTCTGCTAACAAACTATTTTCATTTCACATTTAAAGGGAATAACTTTAGAAAAAGCAAGTCAATTAATTTTTAAGTTTACCATTTTAATTCTGACTAAAAATAGCATAAATACAGTAGTGTATATCCATCTAAATTTGACCTAATTTTTATATATTAAAAAAGCATTAAAAAACGTAGTGTTGAGCAATTTTTTTTACACACAGTTACTTACAGCAATGATGGCACCATCTTCACTCAGAATAAGATGGCCAACCTCATCTGGAACTTTTCCTATTCCATGCATGCTGAAGCTGTAATAAGTTATGAATTTAATATATTGGAATATATGATGTCTGTAGAGTAATTTATTAATACATAATAATGGAAAAATCATAAGCCATTAGACATGTCTGATGCCCTTCACTTTTAAAATGGTCATTTATATAACTACAGCCTCTCCTCACTTAACAACGGAGTTCTGTTCCCGAGACCACGTCGTTAAGCAAATTTGTCACTAAATGAGAAGCATACTATAATGGTAGTGAGTTTGTGTCGATCATCTTTGATATTGTTTTAATGTCACCTTGGCACCATTTATAACATATCTGATATATTATTAAATGTTCATTCAGTAGTATACTGTGTAGTGAAATAAATAAAATAGAGGAAATCAGCTCTAATATACATTATTTAGGTCAGAGATCCCATCGCAAGTCTGAGGTGTCAGTAAATGAGTACGTTGCTAAGCGAGGAGAGGCTGTATTACTTAATATCTTCTCTTTCAAGCTGTTTCATTCTTCTACCACTCTATAAAGAAAAATTTTCCAGGATCTCTTCAGCTCCATTTTTTCTTAATTTACTGTATATCTGAGGCCTATTGCTAGCCCTGCTTTTATAAGCTCACACTGTATGTTATCAAATCTCTTCTTTTCCTCCTATCAGTCAGCATACTTTTTTTTTTTAATCCCCGTATCCATTTTTTCAGCTCTTCTTTGATTAATTTTTTTTTTAGGTGTGGACACCCTGCAGCAGCTGCATTTTCCAATACTGTAGAGCTTTTACAGCATTTTTCAGCTTTTTCTGCGAAACCTCGATTTAACAAACTAATAGGGGGAGAGGATGTCTGGTAATGACATCTATCTTAAATTTTAATAATGATACTGTTTTGCCAAGACTAATAGTAATGGACTAATATGGAAACAATTTCTAGATTGTCAGCTTTTCCAGACTGTCTGCTGTTTGTATTCTGACAGTTAAATCCAAAATTCATAATCAAGGTCTCACTGTACAGTATTTGAAAGATATTTTAAGGTAACCAACAAGAAAATTAATTTCATACAATTTATATTATCTGGTGACAATTTCTTATTACTAACAATTCCCCAATCCTTTTCTTGGTATGATACCCTAAAAATTTTTTTTAGAGAATCTAACATTCTTTATATGTTCTAATTTTGCTGTTTTTCCATTTCCATCATATGTCAATCATCTACATTAAATTTCATCATCCATCTATTATTCCATTTTCTGAATTTAAAGATTTAGTCAGGAAAGTTTATGATGCTCTTCCTTTCCAATTTACTAATCTACTCTGTCCTGCCATGTACAGCCTCTCCTCACTTAGTGACATACTCATTTACCAAGGCCTCTGATCTATGATGGGCTCTCTGACTAGTATTCATAACTAAACAATGTATATTAGAGCTGATTTCCTCTATTTTGTTTGTTTCAATATATGTATGGTACACTATAAACATTTAAAAATATACCAGCAATGTTATAAATGGTGCAAAGGTGATATTAAAACAGTATCAAAGATGGCTGACACAAACTCACTACCATTATTATATTATGCTCCTCACTTAGTGACGAAATTGTTCAACCCTTTCAGGGTCCGTCCTGTAGATCTACGGCTTCACGTTGAGTGTCCAAACCGTAGATCTACGCCAAAATTCTAGCGCCGTCAAATTTAGCGCGAAAGCGCTCATAGGCCTACATGTGAGAGAACGGGTCTGCGTGGTGGGTGTGCGCCATAAACAAAAAATCTAGGCCCCCGCATAGCATTGTGGGAACGCCGGCTCAGTTACCCTTGTTCACCATGCCTCGTCGCAAGTCAGCTCTCACTCCCCGGAAAACTGGGACTCTCCTCTTCCTATCTGATAGTTCTGACACTGATGGAAGTGGAAATGAAGACGAATTCTACAGCTTTGATCAGTTAGTGACCGAAAGGAATGACCAGGATATCGATAATAGTGCAGAAAACCCTGACGATCCTCAACCTTCTACCTCTGGTGTGGGCACTCGTGACTCACGGTCGGTTGTGCCTCAATGCAAGAGAAAACTAATATTTTCGCGTGGCCAGGCCTCTGACTTCAGTAATGATGATGATAGTGACGTGGATTGTGATTTTATTGCGCTCGACGATCATTCGAGCAGTGATAGTGAGGAATCATATTCACCAGTGAAGCGTCGGTATGTTCGCCGCCGCATGCGCTCGGGTAGTGTACCCTATGCTGTGCCCAGGGGATGGAGTACATCCCGTGGCCCTACACCAGTTTTAGGTAGTGATAGTGAGGATGATGTGGCTACACTTGGCATGGATAGACCACAGGCATCAGTGGATGGTGGTAGTGATGGTAGTGGCACCGCCATGCGTGACTCACCAGGCCACGCTGGGACCCACGCTGCTGACTTGTCAGTTCAAGGACAAAGCGGAGCATCAGCCACCAGCCCACCACAACCACAACCACCCGCACAACCAGCCTATGATGCCCAGTATCCACCAGCAAACCGTATGTGGGATTGGCAGCAAAATCCCAATTTTGTTCCCAAGCCTCACCACTTTGATGACTCTCAAAGTGGAATTCTACTTACTTGTCCCCTTGGAACCACGGCCAATGAACTGGAATTCTTTGAATTATTCTTTGACCAGCCATTGATGGAAACTATTGTCAGGGAAAGTAATAAGTATTTTGAGTACACCATGGCAAATACGATCATATCACCACAGTCAAGACTACACAGGTGGAAAGAGACAACTGTTGCAGAAATGTATTTGCTTTTTGCAACAATAATGCTTATGCCTCATGTCTATAAGCATAATATAAAAGCATACTGGTCCACAGATCGGCTAATTTCTACCCCGGTCTTCAGTGAAATCATCCCAGTGAACAGGTTTATCTTACTCTTACGTATGCTGCACTTCTCTGACAAAACCAGGCCTGACAGAAGTGACAGGTTATATAAGATTAGAAATGTTTTCATGTATCTCAAACAAACGTTCAGCATATACTTTTATCCATTCAAGAATGTTGTAATTGACGAGTCTTTGATTTTGTTCAAAGGTAGACTGTCATTCAAGCAGTATACACCGAGCAAGAGGAAACGCTTTGGTATAAAACTGTTTGTACTCTGTGACTGTGACAGTGGCCTGGTGTTGGATATTGTTGTATACACGGGAAGTAAAACATCGAAAGATACCAAGATGTTATTGGGTATCTCAGGTGACGTAGTGAGAAACATGATGGCACCTTATCTTGGTAAGGGGCATACATTATATACCGATAACTGGTACCTTATGGGTAATGAGAGCATAGGCAATGGGGTCGAAGAGGTATGGGGTAGGTTTAAAAATGAAGTGTTAGAGTGTTCAGCAGAAGTTTGTGGTTACAGGAAAGTGGGTGCGGGAGGGAAGAGGAGCGATTGGTGGAATGATGATGTAAAGAGAGTAGTAAGGGAGAAAAAGTTAGCACATGAGAAGTTTTTACAAAGTAGAAGTGATGCAAGGAGGGAAGAGTATATGGAGAAAAAGAGAGAGGTTAAGAGAGTGGTGAAGCAATGTAAAAAGAGAGCAAATGAGAGAGTGGGTGAGATGTTATCAACAAATTTTGTTGAAAATAAGAAAAAGTTTTGGAGTGAGATTAACAAGTTAAGAAAGCCTAGAGAACAAATGGATTCGTCAGTTAAAAATAGGAGAGGAGAGTTATTAAATGGAGAGTTAGAGGTATTGGGAAGATGGAGGGAATATTTTGAGGAATTGTTAAATGTTGATGAAGATAGGGAAGCTGTGATTTCGTGTATAGGACAAGGAGGAATAACATCTTGTAGGAGTGAGGAAGAGCCAGTTGTGAGTGTGGGGGAAGTTCGTGAGGCAGTAGGTAAAATGAAAGGGGGTAAGGCAGCCGGGATTGATGGGATAAAGGTAGAAATGTTAAAAGCAGGTGGGGATATAGTTTTGGAGTGGTTGGTGCAATTATTTAATAAATGTATGGAAGAGGGTAAGGTACCTAGGGATTGGCAGAGAGCATGCATAGTTCCTTTGTATAAAGGCAAAGGGGATAAAAGAGAGTGCAAAAATTATAGGGGGATAAGTCTGCTGAGTATACCTGGTAAAGTGTATGGTAGAGTTATTATTGAAAGAATTAAGAGTAAGACGGAGAATAGGATAGCAGATGAACAAGGAGGCTTTAGGAAAGGTAGGGGGTGTGTGGACCAGGTGTTTACAGTGAAACATATAAGTGAACAGTATTCAGATAAGGCTAAAGAGGTCTTTGTGGCATTTATGGATTTGGAAAAGGCGTATGACAGGGTGGATAGGGGGGCAATGTGGCAGATGTTGCAAGTGTATGGTGTAGGAGGTAGGTTACTGAAAGCAGTGAAGAGTTTTTACGAGGATAGTGAGGCTCAAGTTAGAGTATGTAGGAAAGAGGGAAATTTTTTCCCAGTAAAAGTAGGCCTTAGACAAGGATGTGTGATGTCACCGTGGTTGTTTAATATATTTATAGATGGGGTTGTAAGAGAAGTAAATGCGAGGGTCTTGGCAAGAGGCGTGGAGTTAAAAGATAAAGAATCACACACAAAGTGGGAGTTGTCACAGCTGCTCTTTGCTGATGACACTGTGCTCTTGGGAGATTCTGAAGAGAAGTTGCAGAGATTGGTGGATGAATTTGGTAGGGTGTGCAAAAGAAGAAAATTAAAGGTGAATACAGGAAAGAGTAAGGTTATGAGGATAACAAAAAGATTAGGTGATGAAAGATTGAATATCAGATTGGAGGGAGAGAGTATGGAGGAGGTGAATGTATTCAGATATTTGGGAGTGGACGTGTCAGCGGATGGGTCTATGAAAGATGAGGTGAATCATAGAATTGATGAGGGGAAAAGAGTGAGTGGTGCACTTAGGAGTCTGTGGAGACAAAGAACTTTGTCCTTGGAGGCAAAGAGGGGAATGTATGAGAGTATGGTTTTACCAACGCTCTTATATGGGTGTGAAGCATGGGTGATGAATGTTGCAGCGAGGAGAAGGCTGGAGGCAGTGGAGATGTCATGTCTGAGGGCAATGTGTGGTGTGAATATAATGCAGAGAATTCGTAGTTTGGAAGTTAGGAGGAGGTGCGGGATTACCAAAACTGTTGTCCAGAGGGCTGAGGAAGGGTTGTTGAGGTGGTTCAGACATGTAGAGAGAATGGAGCGAAACAGAATGACTTCAAGAGTGTATCAGTCTGTAGTGGAAGGAAGGCGGGGTAGGGGTCGGCCTAGGAAAGGTTGGAGAGAGGGGGTAAAGGAGGTTTTGTGTGCGAGGGACTTGGACTTCCAGCAGGCATGCGTGAGCGTGTTTGATAGGAGTGAATGGAGACAAATGGTTTTTAATACTTGACGTGCTGTTGGAGTGTGAGCAAAGTAACATTTATGAAGGGGTTCAGGGAAACCGGCAGGCCGGACTTGAGTCCTGGAGATGGGAAGTACAGTGCCTGCACTCTGAAGGAGGGGTGTTAATGTTGCAGTTTAAAAACTGTAGTGTAAAGCACCCTTCTGGCAAGACAGTGATGGAGTGAATGATGGTGAAAGTTTTTCTTTTTCGGGCCACCCTGCCTTGGTGGGAATCGGCCAGTGTGATAATAAAATAAAAAAAAAAAAACTGGTACACAAGCCCATTACGAGTGAACAAGACAGATGTGTGTGGCACAGTGCGTTCTAATCGTAAACATATGCCCAGGTTCAAAGCAGGTGCTCGTGGTGATGACGTGCAGGTGTTTACTGCCAATGACGTGATGGCATTACGGTGGCATGACAAACGAGATGTCACATTGTTGACAACCATTCACCGTAATGAAATGCAAGACAGTGGCAAAGTTGATCGAGTGACTAATGAACGTATTCGAAAACCAGTGACAGTGATTGCTTATACACAAAACATGCGCTTGGTTGACAAATGTGACATGCAGATTGGTTTTGTTGACTGTGTTCGTAAGAGTTACAAGTGGTACATGAAACTTTTCTTCCATCTCATGGACATTTCAATGCTCAATGCATATAATATGTGCCAAATAAAGACTGGCAACAGACCACCATATGGTGAATTTTGTTTGTCTGTTGTCAGACAACTCATAATGAAGTACCAGGTAAGAACACCTGCTACACAACAAGGTCCTCAAATTACTCAGGATTTACCCAAGCGTTTGAGGAGGGAAGGTGATCATTTCATAATACAGCTTCCTTCAACTCAGAAGAAATTTGCTCAGAAGAGATGCATCGTCTGTGCACAAACAAAACGACGGCAACAAAGACGCAAAGACACTCGGTTTATGTGTGAGGAATGTAAGGTGCCTTGTTTCAAGGAGTTCCACAAGCTCCAACAGTTCTAAAACCATATCCAGTGATTGTAAATATATGATAGAACATTAGTATTATACAAGATTTGTGCATGTTTATTGTAATAAACAACAGTGGTAAACAATAATATGATAATAACTTTAGTGCAGTTATTGTGTTCAATACAGTGAGTTTATATATATACATTATATACAGTATTGGTCTCTCAGGCCCCAAATGTTAGTAGGAAAAGAAAAAAATTGGAAAAGAAAAGAAAAAACTATAAAAACCGCTAAATAATGTAATGCGCGTATGTGGAATTCGTCGATGTTGCCGCCACCACATCATTTTGGACAAACTTCTTGGCGCTGTATCTCGGTAAGTACTGATCAGAAATTTTTTTTTTGTCTTATTACCTTCACAAAAATATGCTCTTTAATTCTGTAAGAAAAAATAATTTTTTTTTTTTCAAAATTTCTTGGACACTGGAGCACCACTTCAGATTTTGGCCTTGGATCCTGAAGGGGTTAATGATGTGGTCTTAGGAATGGAACTCTGTCAAGTGAAGAGAGGCTGTTTTACAAATGTTAAAATAATTATAAAATGTACATGCGCTTACGAATAACATGTTTTTAATTACTATTATTATTATCCTTAGAAGTTGCATGGTTTTCAGTTATGCTACAGGTTTGTACAGGAGGGCCCCAATTTACAGTGCTTTGCTCTACAGCATTTTGCTAATACAGCAGTTTTCAGTAATACCTATTTTTCATTTATTCAGGCTTCTTACAATAAATATATTCATACACTAAGTATGAAAATATTTTAAGGTAAGAAATTGGATACTGTATATGTATTCATAAAGTTCACTTGCATCATACCAATATAAACTTAACATTAATTTTTCCATCAACCACTTCTGATATAGGCCTGTGGCCTGGTTTACCTGGAGTTTACCTGGAGAGAGTTTCGGGGGTCAACGCCCCCGCGGCCCGGTCTGTGACCAGGCCTCCTGGTGGATCAGCGCCTGATCAACCAGGCTGTTGCTGCTGGCTGCACGCAAACCAACGTACGAGCCACAGCCCGGCTGATCAGGAACTGACTTTAGGTGCTTGTCCAGTGCCAGCTTGAAGACTGCCAGGGGTCTGTTGGTAATCCCCCTTATGTGTGCTGGGAGGCAGTTGAACAGTCTCGGGCCCCTGACACTTATTGTATGGTCTCTTAACGTGCTAGTGACACCCCTGCTTTTCATTGGGGGGATGGTGCATCGTCTGCCAAGTCTTTTGCTTTCGTAGTGAGTGATTTTCGTGTGCAAGTTCGGTACTAGTCCCTCTAGGATTTTCCAGGTGTATATAATCATGTATCTCTCCCTCCTGCGTTCCAGGGAATACAGGTTTAGAAACCTCAAGCGCTCCCAGTAATTGAGGTGTTTTATCTCCGTTATGCGCGCCGTGAAAGTTCTCTGTACATTTTCTAGGTCGGCAATTTCACCTGCCTTGAAAGGTGCTGTTAGAGTGCAGCAATATTCCAGCCTAGATAGAACAAGTGACCTGAAGAGTGTCATCATGGGCTTGGCCTCCCTAGTTTTGAAGGTTCTCATTATCCATCCTGTCATTTTTCTAGCAGATGCGATTGATACAATGTTATGGTCCTTGAAGGTGAGATCCTCCGACATAATCACTCCCAGGTCTTTGACGTTGGTGTTTCGCTCTATTTTGTGGCCAGAATTTGTTTTGTACTCTGATGAAGATTTAATTTCCTCATGTTTACCATATCTGAGTAATTGAAATTTCTCATCGTTGAACTTCATATTGTTTTCTGCAGCCCACTGAAAGATTTGGTTGATGTCCGCCTGGAGCCTTGCAGTGTCTGCAATGGAAGACACTGTCATGCAGATTCGGGTGTCATCTGCAAAGGAAGACACGGTGCTGTGGCTGACATCCTTGTCTATGTCGGATATGAGGATGAGGAACAAGATGGGAGCTAGTACTGTGCCTTGTGGAACAGAGCTTTTCACCGTAGCTGCCTCGGTAGGCAAAGCTCTCGCTTCACATGCTGAGGGTCCGTGATTCGATTCCCAGCAAGGGTGGAAATACTTACACCTGATGTCTATGTTCACCCATCAGTAAAATGGGTATCTGGGTGTTAGCTGATTGGTGTGGCTCACATCCTAGGTCAAAACTGATCTAATTTGCCTGAAATGTTCTGCATAACAAGGGGCTTTCTATATACGTAGTAGTAAGTCACTGATGTCAGCTAAGCCTGTATACCTTGTACATGTACTTGTAGTAAATAAAGATATTATTATTATGTTTATTTAGGTACAATTTACACAAGCACATTTATGCAACTTTTGGGCTATTACAATTGTCATAAGTAGTAACATGTGTAAATTAACTAGAATAACCCAAAAAATTCAAAGCAACTTATTTCCATTGGGGTCCTTATCATATCTGGCTATTAGCAGCCTATTAGATACAGTAAAAATGTCATAGTTATAACAATAAAAATAAAGTAAACTGGCAGTTTACTACACATACAAATGGCATAAAATATACCAAGGAAATCACACAAACATTAAATAGAGATCACCTTAATGTTCCTTTTCCTCAACTGGTATATGCTAAGATTGGCCTTGACATGGTCAGGTAACTCATACTATATAAGAGATGGTGTGAGAGGCCTGACCACCTACTGTAGGTACTATGAAATTGTGCTTGCTTCCCCTAATACCATACTGGATTTGGGTCCTAACCTTGGTAAAATTTGCTAGATATTCTGGACATGCTGAGTAGTTTTGTAGTTAATGACCATTACAGTGTAGTTAATATTCACTATAATGTCATGACTGCTGGTGTATTAATGACCACTACAGTGTCATGACTGCTAGTGTATTAATGACCACTATAATGTCATGACTGCTAGTGTATTAATGACCACTACAGTGTCATGACTGCTAGTGTATTAATGACCACTACAGTGTCATGACTGCTAGTGTATTAATGACCACTACAGTGTCATGACTGCTAGTGTATTAATGACCACTACAGTGTCATGACTGCTAGTGTATTAATGACCACTACAGTGTCATGACTGCTAGTGTATTAATGACCACTACAGTGTCATGACTGCTAGTGTATTAATGACCACTACAATGTCATGACTGCTAGTGTATTAATGACCACTACAATGTCATGACTGCTGGTGTATTAATGACCACTACAATGTCATGACTGCTAGTGTATTAATGACCACTACAGTGTCATGACTGCTAGTGTATTAATGACCACTACAATGTCATGACTGCTGGTGTATTAATGACCACTACAATGTCATGACTGCTAGTGTATTAATGACCACTACAGTGTCATGACTGCTAGTGTATTAATGACCACTACAATGTCATGACTGCTAGTGTATTAATGACCACTAGTGTCATGACTGCTAGTGTATTAATGGCCACTACAATGTCATGACTGCTGGTGTATTAATGACCACTAGTGTCATGACTGCTAGTGTATTAATGGCCACTACAATGTCATGACTGCTAGTGTATTAATGACCACTAGTGTCATGACTGCTAGTGTATTAATGGCCACTACAGTGTCATGACTGCTAGTGTATTAATGACCACTATAATGTCATGACTGCTAGTGTATTAATGGCCACTACAGTGTCATGACTGCTAGTGTATTAATGACCACTACAGTGTCATGACTGCTAGTGTATTAATGACCACTACAGTGTCATGACTGCTAGTGTATTAATGACCACTACAATGTTATGACTGCTAGTGTATTAATGACCACTACAATGTCATGACTGCTAGTGTATTAATGACCACTAGTGTCATGACTGCTAGTGTATTAATGGCCACTACAGTGTCATGACTGCTAGTGTATTAATGACCACTACAGTGTCATGACTGCTAGTGTATTAATGACCACTACAGTGTCATGACTGCTAGTGTATTAATGACCACTACAGTGTCATGACTGCTAGTGTATTAATGACCACTACAATGTTATGACTGCTAGTGTATTAATGACCAATACAATGTTATGGCTGCTAGTGTATTAATGACCACTACAGTGTAATAACCACTACTAATTAACTAGCGTAGTTAAGGACCACAACAGTGTAGCTAGTGACCACTGAGTGTAGTTAATGATTAGCGTACCTATTATTGTGATCTGATTCTATCTTTAATGTTAATGTAAATAACTCCATTTACATTATTCCCAATGGAAAGTCACTTTTACTTTTTTGGGTTACCTTAGGTAATCTACATATACTGTTATGTATTATAATTTATGTAAATAAACCTGAATAAACTTACTGACTACACTAGTTAATAACCACAAGTGTTGTACCTACCTCTCCACAACACAGCGATACAGCTGCTCAATTATACTATGTATGATAATCTTTGTAACTGTATTTGTGTATACCTAAATAAACTTACACTACAGATAAATGATCTACGTCTTCTACAGCCGTCAGTTGTCAGGGTCTGAGCTACTAGCTAATCAGCGCCCACGTTACATTTCTAGTCTCGCCATTGGCCAATGACAAGCGTTGTTGCTAGTGACCTGGGAGGCACACCACAACGACCTTCTATATAAATGTTTACAATGTTTATTTAACTATGTGAAGCATTATATTACCAGTAACATCAAATAAATTACACTATTAATGTCAATAAATGATTTAATTCCATGGCGTGTTATATGTACAACTTATGATTTGAATTAAGTT
The DNA here is from genome assembly GCF_038502225.1 of Cherax quadricarinatus. NCBI lineage: Eukaryota > Metazoa > Arthropoda > Malacostraca > Decapoda > Parastacidae > Cherax > Cherax quadricarinatus. The sequence continues at coordinate 46,495,104 of NC_091295.1, forward strand.
ATTTTTTATATAGTAGATCGGCAAGCCAGGGGAAGGTCTATGTCACATGACTAAGACCACATGACTAAGACCACATGACTAAGATCACATGACTAAGACCACATGACTAAGACCACATGACTAAGACCACATGACTAAGATCACATGACTAAGACCACATGACTAAGACCACATGACTAAGATCACATGACTAAGACTACATGACTAAGACCACATGACTAAGACTACATGACTAAGACCACATGACTAAGATCACATGACTAAGACTACATGACTAAGACCACATGACTAAGACCACATGACTAAGACCACATGACTAAAACCACATGACTAAGACCACATGACTAAGACCACATGACTAAGACCACATGACTAAAACCACATGACTTAGACCACATGACTAAGACCACATGACTAAGACTACATGACTAAGACCACATGACTAAGACCACATGACTAAGACCACATGACTAAGACCACATGACTAAGATCACATGACTAAGACCACATGACTAAGACCACATGACTAAGATCACATGACTAAGACCACATGACTAAGACTACATGACTAAGACCACATGACTAAGACTACATGACTAAGACCACATGACTAAGATCACATGACTAAGACTACATGACTAAGACCACATGACTAAGACCACATGACTAAAACCACATGACTAAGATCACATGACTAAGACCACATGACTAAGACCACATGACTAAGACCACATGACTAAAACCACATGACTTAGACCACATGACTAAGACCACATGACTAAGACCACATGACTAAGACTACATGACTAAGATCACATGACTAAGACCACATGACTAAGACCACATGACAAAGACCACATGACTAAGACCACATGACTAAGATCACATGACTAAGACTACATGACTAAGACCACATGACTAAGATCACATGACTAAGACCACATGACTAAGACCACATGACTAAGACCACATGACTAAGACTACACGACTAAGACCACATGACTAAGACCACATGACTAAGACCACATGACTAAGATCACATGACTAAGACCACATGACTAAGACCACATGACTAAGACCACATGACTAAGACCACATGACTAAGACCACATGACTAAGACCACATGACTAAGATCACATGACTAAGACCACATGACTAAGATCACATGACTAAGATCATATGACTAAGACCACATGACTAAGACCACATGACTAAGACCACATGACTAAGACCACATGACTAAGATCACATGACTAAGACCACATGACTAAGACCACATGACTAAGACCACATGACTAAGATCACATGACTAAGATCACATGACTAAGACCACATGACTAAGACCACATGACTAAGATCACATGACTAAGATCACATGACTAAGATCACATGACTAAGATCACATGACTAAGATCACATGACTAAGATCACATGACTAAGATCACATGACTAAGACCACATAAGAACATAAGAACATAAGAAAGGAGGAACACTGCGGGAGGCCTGCTGGCCCATACTAGGCAGGTCCTTTACAATTCATCCCACTAACAAAACATTTGCCCAACCCAAATTTTCAATGCCACCCAAGAAATAAGCTCTGATGTGAAAGTCCCACTCAAATCCAACCCCTCCCACTCATGTACTTATCCAACCTAGATTTGAAACTACCCAAAGTCCCAGCCTCAATAACCCAACTAGGTAGACTGTTCCACTCATCAACTACCCTATTTCCAAACCAATACTTTCCTATGTCCTTTCTAAATCTAAACTTATCTAATTTAAATCCATTACTGCGGGTTCTCTCTTGGAGAGACATCCTCAAGACCTTATTAATATCCCCTTTATTAATACCTATCTTCCACTTATACACTTCGATCAGGTCTCCCCTCATTCTTCGTCTAACAAGTGAATGTAACTTAAGAGTCACATGACTAAGATCACATGACTAAGACCACATGACTAAGATCACATGACTAAGACCACATGACTAAGACCACATGACTAAGACCACATGACTAAGACTACATGACTAAGACCACATGACTAAGACCACATGACTAAGACCACATGACTAAGATCACATGACTAAGACCACATAACTAAGACTACATGACTAAAACCACATGACTTAGACCACATGACTAAGACCACATGACTAAGACCACATGACTAAGACCACATGACTAAGATCACATGACTAAGACCACATGACTAAGACCACATGACTAAGATCACATGACTAAGACCACATGACTAAGACCACATGACTAAGATCACATGACTAAGACCACATGACTAAGATTACATGACTAAGACCACATGACTAAGACCACATGACTAAGATCACATGACTAAGACCACATGACTAAGACCACATGACTAATACCACATGACTAAGATCACATGACTAAGACCACATGACTAAGACCACATGACTAAGATCACATGACTAAGATCACATGACTAAGATCACATGACTAAGATTACATGACTAAGACCACATGACTAAGATCACATGACTAAGACCACATGACTAAGATCACATGACTAAGACCACATGACTAAGATCACATGACTAAGACCACATGACTAAGACCAAACAACCAAGATCACATGACCAAGGCCCATGTGATAGGACATTTAACATTTTTTTTGCTTGATATCTTCATCCTTTCCAATAACTGTGACCTTAAAAATTATTATGCATGAAAGTCCAAATAAAAATCTTATCTTAACCGAGACTAACCCAATCAAGTCCAACATTTTTTTTTCTTGATAAGAAGAGACGATCTGCACTTATTTCAAAAAAAGCCAATTTGATTAATAAAACTGGGATATTAAAAATTTACACAGTCTGAAATCACGACAAAACTTCCTTTTAAGGAAAACACATCAGCACTAAAAGTTTAAAGTCGACCAGAAGAAGCATTCTCCAGTTGTGGAAAATATATAGTATATTTTCCGAAAATAGTGTATTGGTATGTAAATTAATAAAATATATTGCATTTAATAAAATTATGTTATAAAAAATGGGAAGCCTGCGCCTGTGCAGAGGGACTCGCCATTTGTGTTTTGAATGAACCAAGAAAACATTAGCGAATGGGAAGAATTTTTCGTGCTCTAGAGGTTAAAATTGGGCTGACACCTTTCAAACAGGAGCCGAAATTGTTGGATGTGTATTCCTGCATAACTTGAGATATCAGGCGACTGGACAAGACAGCTCCAGGAACCTCAGATAAGTCTGTGATGTTTTAACTCTGGCCAGTGTTATTTTCATGTATAGACAGTGAGGTTTTCTGAGTATGATCTCCAGTTAAATTGGTGAGTGAGTTTAAGATATTCTCCTTCTGTTATGTATATGTGTATATGTATAATCCTTTATTAATTTAATATACAGTCCATAAACTTATATATTTACCAGAATTCTTGTTGATGCATCTTTTATTTATAATTAATAGGTCTAGAGCAACTTGTGGATAAGAAAGTTGTAGGTATCGAAGGGGGACATTTTTGTGACCTAGGTGCCCCAAATTCTTACTTGTCTATGTAACTGATAAATAATAATTATCTTTGTTATCATTTACTGTTATGTACATAATAAGCTACATACAGATAACTGCAATTTTCCACATTTAATTTGCCCGTTGGTCCTTCTTGAACCGGAGGTAATTAGTGAAGTCATTAATTAGTTAATTACTTAATAATTATATGTGAAATGACAGAAGGAGGTGGATGTTAAGTTCACAAATTTACTTAATGTGTAGTGGATTATAATTATTACAAAATTAATTTGATAAGACAATTCTGGCCAAGATTTATATCAGTGTATGTGTAATTGATAAGCCAAGTGTAGCTAATTATATTAATGTGTATAATATTAATTTTGCTATGCCAAATTCTGGCAAGGATTTATATTAATTTGCATAATATTAATTTTGATGAGCCAAGTTTGGCTAAAGGTTTGTATTAATGTACATTTAAAATTTATATTATAATTTTCTTACATGTGTAATTACTAAGTTCAAGTGTGGCTAACATTATTAATGTGTATTTAAAATTTATATTACAATTTTCTTACATGTAATTGCAAAGCTTAAGTGTAGCTATAATTTATTCAAAGGTAAGTTGTATCAGTGTTGTAAGTTGTAATCAGTGTTATGAATTGAGTTGAATTTAATACATTGCATCATGGCTGGAAATGAGGAAATTAATATAGAAGACAAACATATGGAATATAGAGCAAAGAAAGCATCACTGCAAGCTAGAAAGGGTCATGTAACCAAGGCATATAATAAATGTTTGGAATTAATGAATCAAGAAACTGTGAATACTGATGATTTAAAATTGTATTTAGATGCTGTAGGGAATAGATATGATTCATACAATTTATATTACAACAAATATGAAGGAGATTTGTTAGTAAACTGTGTAGATGAGACTGAAGTAGATCTCATGATTAATCAGCATTATGAATTAGAAGAAAAGATTCTTTCTTGTAAAAGTCAGGCTTTGAATAAATTAAAATGTGTAAAACAGGCAGTTAATCAGTCTGCTCCAACAAATAATATGTCTTTGCCAAAACTCCCAGAATTATGTTTACCTGTATTTAATCCTGGAGAAAATTGGGAGGAATTTTGGTCAATTTTTAAAGCAGCTGTGCACGACAGGAGTGACCTAGCCTGTGTAACTAAATTATTTTACCTCAAAGGACAGGTAAGAGGAGATGCTCACATACTCATACAAGCCTTTCCCAGTGCAGATGACTCTTACAAGGAAGCAGTTGACTTGTTGAAGGTCACTTATTGTAATACAGAACAAAATAGGTTGGATCTAGTGAATATCATTGTTAATTTAAAATCTCCAGATCACACTTACAAAGGTTTACAGCAGTTTAGAGTTAAACTGGAGAGCACTCTTAAAACTAAGTAATAAATATAATCTGAAGGAATCAGACTGGTTATTGAGTGCTAGAGAAAGTTCTCTCCGACCCTTGGAGTTAATGCAAAATGAAGCTCTCAGGATTATTCTTGGCTGTCCCAGATCTACAAAAGTTCTTAACATGAGGAAGGAGCTTGGTATTTCTAGTATCAGTGATAGGATTGTTGAAATTAACACTGTACTCGGTATTAGAATGTTGAGAAACGAACCAGACACTGTCACAGTGAATCTTACCAAGTGTCTAGAGGTAAATACACACAGATCTAAATGGATTGTGAAAACGTGCAATTGCATTAAGTTTTATAACCTACATGAACTGTATCACTGTAGGCAACAAGAGCATTTCACCCCTCCATGGAAGATGTGTTCATTTAATATCACATACCTACAAGTCCCTCCCAAGAAGCTCATTGCTAGTAATCCCTTCCTTAAATCTCTTGTTAGAGCAACTGCTCAAGAAGAAATTTCTCACCTAGCCGGTAGTAATAAGTTATCACAAGTTATATACACTGATGGATCTAAACAGGAGTCTTCTGGCAGGGCTGCATCTGCTCTTGTTGCCACCTCCCTAGTTAAGAACGATAATAAATTTGTTGAGTTAGGCATAAGAATTAACAACTGGGCGTCTACACTGCAAACTGAATTGTTTGCAATCCTAATGGCGCTAAAGCTAACCTATGACACTGAGCTTGACTCTATCATCATTACTGATTCTATGTCATCATTGAAGGCTCTTGACTCATATAATGACTCCAACAACATGCTCATTGGGGAAGCCAGGTATAGATACTCAAAAACTAGGGACAAAGGAATTAATGTACAATTGCTATGGATCCCATCACACATTGGATTACTCCTTCATGATAAAGTTGATATGTTAGCCAAGAAGAGTACCCAGAAGGAGAATGTAGAACATAACTTTGGTATAACTGTGTCTAGCATTAGGAATAATATTAGGAGAGAAATAGATAATGAAAATGATTGTTATAGGAATGTAGTTAGAAGCCTGAGTAGATCTTTAACCCACTATGATAACATGAACGTAGATAAGTATGTTTATGGAGCAACTTGCAATGTGAACAGACTGACTGATGTTGTAGTGGCCAGGCTTAGGCTTGGTTACAAGTACTTCTGGCAGTTTGGGAGACACACAGATGATGATCAAACTAAATGTAAATTATGTGATCAGGCATATGGTCACTCTCTTGAACACTATGTGCTTAATTGTCCACTTATTGAGGAATACAGAGACAGACAGTATAATAACCTATGTGACATGTCAAGATATCTTATTAATGAAAATAAGATACCAGATATACTAAGCAAATTTCCTAAATTTGCTTGTAACAGATAAGTGAACTATAGATATGTAGATATAAATCCATATGTATTCCTGTTAACCCTTTGGGGCCTAGTTCCTAGGCCTTTTGTGTATCCATATGCTCTCGCGCTACAGTCCACAGGATGGATATGGGGTGCACAATAAACTAGCCACTTCGGTGGCAAAATCTATCTAATCTAATCATGGTACAGAATAAATTAAGCTGTAAAACACTTGAATGATTCTCGAACAAATATCACAAGGGTTATTTTGGACTGGAGGAAATAAGACTAGGTCTACAAGAATTAATTGTGCAGTTGCAGACCAGCCAACTAATTCATTTTAAATATGCAACACATAATAACTCAGGTATCTGTCAAGTTTCACAAAGGGAAAAATTATCCCAATGGTAATAATCAAATTTCATTTCCTAAAAAGAGTTGCATAGGTGCATATCAAGTAGCAGGAATCAGAAATAATGATTCTCCACAAGGTAAGAAGAATAAGTACCCTCCTAAGAGTAGCCCAGTTAATAAGAAACCAGTCAAAGAAAAGAGAGATTGTCTTTTCTGCAAGGGTACTCATTTTTCTAAGAATTGCAATGCATACAATTTATGGAATGATAAAGTTGAAAGATTGGAGGAACTTGACAGATGTATCAGGTGTTTAGGTAATCACAATGTAAAGGATTGTCATGCCAAATTAGACTTCTGTTATCAATGCCACAAAGGAAGACACCATATAGTCATGTGTAAGGGTCTATATGATAATGTTGATAATAATGATAATGTTGACAATCCTGACACAACGGGTAGCTAATGTAAAAATTGCTGCTAATGTTAATAATGATGGTTTTGCTGAAGTAGCCTTACCTGTGTTACAGGTAAAAATTGATGATAAAAGGCATAAATCAAAAAATGTAACTGCATTATTAGACCAGGGATCCCAACGTACTTTCATTAAACGTAAATGTCTTGATGGGATGAAAATACAAATGGGCGATCCTACCACTCTAAATTTTTTTTTTATATTTTATTTAAAACAGTGCGATACAAATGACATAAATATATTAAAAAGATACACGACAGAAGATTACTGCACTAGAATCGCACTTAACCCGAGACCTAATAACGACACCATACAGTACAGTGGTAATACACACTCACACACACCACACCGTATGTTACATTGGTATTACACTCACACACAACACACCGTATGTTACATTGGTATTACACTCACACACAACACACCGTATATTACAGTGGTAATACACTCTCACACAACACTATACATTACAGTAATATTGTTTTATTTGTTAAAGAACATCTCTAACAAGGTTACATATTACCAAACATCAAACACTGAAAATTATGAAGATTGTACAATAAAACAGATAAAAACAAACAAACACACACAATGACACACATACACAAGCACACACATTACACTACATGAGACTACATCAGGCACATACTAGGTGAGGTTTCTGCCTGTCAACACAAACGTTACACTACATGAGACTACATCAGGCACATACTAGGTGAGGTTTCTGCCTGTCAACACACACGTTACACTACATGAGACTACATCAGGCACATACTAGGTGAGGTTTCTGCCTGTCAACACAAACGTTACACTACATGAGACTACATCAGGCACATACTAGGTGAGGTTTCTGCCTGTCAACACAAACGTTACACTACATGAGACTACATCAGGCACATACTAGGTGAGGTTTCTGCCTGTCAACACACACGTTACACTACATGAGACTACATCAGGCACATACTAGGTGAGGTTTCTGCCTGTCAACACACACGTTACACTACATGAGACTACATCAGGCACAGACTAGGTGAGGTTTCTGCCTGTCAACACACACGTTACACTACATGAGACTACATCAGGCACATACTAGGTGAGGTTTCTGCCTGTCAACACACACGTTACACTACATGAGACTACATCAGGCACATACTAGGTGAGGTTTCTGCCTGTCAACACACACGTTACACTACATGAGACTACATCAGGCACATACTAGGTGAGGTTTCTGCCTGTCAACACACGTATGCAAGACTAAGTCTAAGATCTCAGGTGCTTAACAGAGCACCACGATACTCAAAACATTAATTTTGACGATTATCACGAGATCTTAACATAGACATAGGTATTTACTATTCAAAGAAGGAAACGGGATAATACTAAAAGTCACTATAAAAACATCCAATATAACAAAACAAAACTACGATGTGATATTTTACATCTCAGCGAAACAAAGAAAAATAATGCAAGTAGTTACATGTAATATAATATTACTGTAAAGCTACACTGTAACACAGCATAAAATATAACATAAAATAAAAACCAATTGCTATATGCTAGGAAACACTTTTTACCACTTACAATTGAATCAAAAACAGTAAAGACTCCTATAAACATATTTGAGTCTCATTGAAAATTTTCATCATAAAGTCCTTGAAATGATTTATACATGATAAAAAATATGCAATCGTAGTGCTACATATTTCTAAATGATAACTGTGTAGTTGCTGAAACCCTCGGGGTAATAACCCTATTGCCTCTAGATATCAAAACTCAATTATACATCCATATAAACAGCTCTCCATGCTCACACCCAAGTCTAGGAAAATAGCCCGTCGTATCCCCTTACCCATTTTGCAAATCCCATAAATCCCTTAATGTGAAATTTCGATAACCCTCACTAAAATCTCTCTCCCATCTCCCTCCATACACCCCTTTATTTCTACACTGTGTCCTATAAAAAGTTGCTGCCAACGCATTAATTCTTGCCGGCACGTTCGCCTCCCTCATAGCCCACATCATGTATATATAATCCGTAATCATATACCCAATCGCATTCTCAACCCTTTTATTCACCCCAGTTATATCTAAACTTAAAACCCTCAAAACCTGCAAACCCCCTCCCCCCACTAACTTTAAACCCTTACCCATCCAAACCCTTATAAGTTCAATACAATCGCAAAAATATACCGTATGATAAATAGTCGCCAATCCTCCACAGTCCTTGCATTCCCCATCTAATAGAATAAAACCATTCCTGACGACACGATTCCATGTAAAAATCTATACATAACTTCTCTGACTTTAGGTTTTAAACGCAATTTATTTAAACGCCCCCAAATATTATGCCAATCATACATCGGATAAACTCCTTCTACCGCCGCTACCAGAGCCTTACCATCTGCCCTATCAAGATTTCTCAATTTAATTTGTGAGTGATCCCTCACGTTTATGAAGACCCGTAACATTGCCTCACCCATCATGAACTCCCGACCCCCCCACCACCGTCGCATATCCTGATGTATCCTATGAAGACCGTCTTCTTTCGCCCCCCCCTCCCGCTTATAACTATGTTTTAAATACATACTTATTATCCTCTTTTCGACATCTATAAGACCCAGCCCTCCACGGCCAACCGGGAGTGTGACAACCGCTCTACTTAACCATTCGCTCCCTGTTCCCCAAATGAATCTAAAAACACTTTTTTGTAACCTTTTTAACTCACAACGAAGTATCGGAAATATTACCGTAACATGCCATAGTTTACTATATAATAGCACATTCGTTGTTATCACCCTTTGTTGCAAACTTAAATTAGCAGCTCTTAACCCACTAAGACGCTTCAGAACACTATCAACGATACGCACGGAATTTATTTGTTGTGCTGACTTGATATCATTTACATAAACGATCCCACATATCTTTATTTGGTCCACCCTTTCCCACCTTTCAGCTACCATTCCTTCCTCACGTGACCCTTTTCCAAGATTCATATACTTTGTTTTCCCCATGTTGATCGTCATGCCAGTAGGCTTTTCAAAAACTTTCACTAATTTTTCTACCCGAATCAAATCCATGTTTTCTCTCACCAAAATCGTCGTATCGTCCACATATCCAACAATGGCCGCTCCCCCACCCCTTACATTACCCATCCCATTTGCTTCCAATAAAACCCTTATCCCTCTATAAAAGGGATTTTGAAAACAAGCAAAAAAAAATTGTGAAAGGGGACAACCTTGACGCAAACCCCTTCCCATCTGAATTCGATCTCCCAACCTCCCATTCACCTGCACACGCAAAGTTGCCTCCTGATACATTAATTTGGCCCATGATATAATTTCCGCCGCAAACCCCTGCCATCTCATGATCTTCCATAACGTCTCCCGTTCCACACTATCATATGCCGCCTCCCAATCTATAGCCAATACCCCCCCCCAATCTTACTCTTTCTTCAATAAAACTTCTAATCATACCGTGACCTTCATACATAGACCTGCCCGGCACCCCATATTGTCCCTTGTCAATCACTTTGCCCAGGACTTTTTTTATTCTGTTAGCCAAGATCCTTCCAAAAATTTTATAGTCCCCACATAATAACGAGATTACACGATAATCTTTAACCGTTAATGGCTCGCCTTTAGGAACTAGGACGACCACAGCCAACCTTTGTTGTTCCCCTAAAACCCCATCCCGCTTCATGATATTGAATAAACGTACCAGAAACCCCTTTAAAACGTTCCAATTTTGAAGATAAAAGTCGCTGGGCAACCCATCTATTCCTGGCGCCTTACCCAATTGCGCCCCAGATAAAGCCTCCCAAGTCTCACACTCTGTTATCGGCCCTCCCAACATCAAACGATCATGCTCCTCCAGCTCACAACGCACAAACCTACCGATTGACTGCAATGCAATTTCACTTATTCCAACACTTTGTGTTTTCAATTTAACCCAAGCATCAATATACCCACTCATACCCTCCGTCGTCGTCAACACCTGATTCACTCTATACCCCTGCATACCTACCTGGACATTCAACCCCATTAACTCCATTGCTTTGCGACGTCTGTGTTGATTCCTCAACACACACGCCGACGGCCGATCTCCCCACAAAACCTCTTCGATTCCACCCTTAAGCCTTTCCCCATCAAACCTTTCGTTTTGTAAATTTCGTAGTTGCTCCTTAATTCGTTCAATTTCTGTAACAGGATAATTAGCATTCGCTTGTACATAGCAGTCGCACAACTGCCCCTCTAAATATCGTTGGAAACCATACTGTAACTGATTATATCTCACTCCCTGACTAATATAATATTCCTTAATTCGCTTTTTGGCTATCCTTTCCCACCAATTAACCAAAGCCACATCTCCAGGTGCTTCAACCACAAGGCGTTCCCACATATGCCCAAAAGACAAACGACTTTCCTCTCTCTTCAATAAATTTACATTTAATTTCCAAAATGACGGACCCCTTCTAGGCACACCCTCAATATCTACATCCATTACCACTCCTCTATGATCCGAAAAAAACACATTTATCACACTCGCTCTCCGCACTGTAACCGCACTAGACACGTACATTCTATCCAATTTCGCCGCATAATCTCGTCTAATGAAAGTATGCTCCACCATGCCACCCCCCCCACACACATCCATTAAACCCACACTCGTCAATAAATCTCCCAAGAACCCCAAGCAACAACCCGCTCCTCGAGGCTCCACGTCTTTTCGTCGTATTACACAATTCCAGTCTCCCCCTATTATCGCTACATTTGGTAAACTACGTAGATAATATACTAATACATCTTGTACAAAGTGAGTTTTAAGTCGTACATCTCCCTCGGCCGGCCCATATACACCTACAAAACTTATGTGTACTCTACCCCATAAACCATCCACCCTAATCACTCTCCCCTCCCCACTTTCACTATGGCGTACTACAAACGGGCTATTTTCCTTTACCAGAATGGCGACGCCTCCTTTTAACCTCGTCGCATATTCCATATACACATCGTAACCATCCATTTCTAACTCATATCCAATTCTGTAATTGTGTTCTTGGATAAATACCACATCCACATCTAGACGCACCAAAAATTCATTAAACCACTTTCGCTTCCGCTCAGATCTCAAACCGTTAATATTTATTGTCAAAACCTTAAAGTCAATTAATGGGATTTTCCTTTCGTTCTAGGTATAGACTTTTCACTTATACATTTTACAACACCTCTATCCCTCTCCCCTTTCTTGGGAATCACCTTGATAAACTCTTGTTTCGTGGATTCACTGTTCCCTTTCCTCTGTACATCCGCCCAAGACTTTTTCCCTGGCCTTTGGGCAGGAGTAAGCACGTCGTCTGAGTCTGATGGGGTCGCAGTTCGCTTCCGCGTCCTACCCTCCACCTGCATTGGGATTTCTTTAGTACTATCATGATGCACCTCCACTTCTGCTATATTCGCCATCATACCATGCGACACACCAGACTCAATGCTTTCATCCGTCGCCTCACCATGATGCTCAACCGATCCCAAAATTGCACCTGGATCCTCCACACGGTTGACGATCGACTCGTCTAACAATACATCCAGTGCCTTCACTAAAGACGCCGCTACGTCCTCGTCCCCCATAGTGGGCAGAGTCTCTTCAAATACTTTATTTATGTCCAGTGACGGTGATTCTTCTCGCTGTTTTGCATCCTCCAAAGCATTCTCCTGCGCTTTTTCTACCTCTTCACTCCAAGATGTCCGTTGTCGAGACGGGTGAGCATAAGACTGTTCTCGTCCCTCAACTTCCTCGACCTCTTCCGATTGTTGCTGTTGCGATATTTGGAGATTCCCATGACGCTTACCACACTGTGCCGCTATGTGGTCATACGACCCACACAGCCGACACGTACGACGTTGCCCCGCATATTTTACATATACTTGAGTTCGAAATGCTTGCAACATAATATAGGACGGTATGGGATGGCGTAAGGTCATTTTGACTGAATATGTTCCCTCCAAACTTCCAGCATAAGGTCCAGCGGCCCACCGACCTGCAGAGGCCATATGAACCGTACCATAATTACGTAGTTCATCTTTTATAACAAATTCAGTCGCCTCAAAAGGCACATTCCTTATTTTAACCCATGTGTAGTGTCGTGATACATCATGAAGACGTACTGATACAGCTGAATTGACGGCTATAATGGTCTCTTGATACTTATCCACCACCGCTTCATAGACATTTGCTGACGTCATTTTAACGAAGATCCGTGTCGTCCCATTAAGTGCTACACCACATATCTCTTCATTTGCGATACCGTAGGTATCACGGATAATCGCCGGTAGTAACAAGTCCATCGTGGCTCCGGTGACAGCCCCACGGGTCAACTCAACGCAAACAGTGTTGATGCGCCTGTAGCTATGCAGCGCCATGTTGGTAAATGAGCAGCGCACGTCCTCACTACTCAAAGGTTGTGACGAACTGTAAAATTATCTGGTTTTCTCTCAGATAAAAGAGCTCAATTGTATGACTGTTTATGTAACTGTCAGGTTGGGCAATGAGAACAAACGTGTTAATGCAGTAATTGTAGATAGACTTCCAGAGAAAATATCTACAGTAGGGCTTAGTAAAACTACAGAAACACTTTCACATAATGTAAATTTAGCACCTTCTGGTGTAAGTGATGATTCTGTAGGCTCAGTAAATATTTTGATAGGTAGTGACTATTATGCCTCCTTTGTAAAGGGTATGGTAAAGAAATGTTGTGTCACCCTTTTGAAGACTGCAGGAGGCCATGTAATGTATGGTAGGATTCCTCGTAATAATAATTCATGACTAGAGGAAACTACAAATCATAACTGTGTGTCTTACTCATGAAATCGTACCCCAGTATAATTCTTCCATAGAGGATGGTGTTGAGCCAGTGCATAAATTGTGGGAATTAGACATCATTGGAATAAATGTAAATGAAGAAAGTCCAGACGATTCTTTTACTCAGGAGCAATACCTGAGAGATGTAAAATTTGAATCTGGACAATACTGGGTACGACTTCCGTGGAGACTGAACCATCCAGAATTGCCCACTAATTACAGAATGGCATATGGACAATTAAAGGCTCAGCTCCGCGAACTGAGTAAGACACCAGAATTATTAACTGCCTATAATGATATAATTGCTGAGCAATTAATTAATAAATTTATAGAAGAGGTACCTCCTGAGCAAGCCAAAATTTATGGTCACTATTTGCCACATCACGGAGTGAAGAAGGATTCTAAGACCACTCCTTTGAGAATTGTGTTTAATTGTAGTGCCAGGAGTAACAAAAATGTATCTAGTTTAAATGACTGTTTGATGACAGGTCCGTCGTTGACAGAAAAATTAGGAGATATCTTATTAAATTTCAGGATGAAGAATTATGCCTTTACGGCTGACATAAGTAAAGCTTTCCTAAGAGTGGGTTTACAAGAGGCTGACCGGGATTGTACCCGCTTCTTATGGCCTGAGAATCCTAGTGACCCACTTAGCCCTCTGAAAACCTTTCGCTTTAGGAGTGTATTATTTGGTGCTACATCCAGTCCGTTCCTATTTCAAGCGACGATAAATGCACACCTTAAATGTATGGGAAGTCCATTGAGTAAAGTAATGAGCAAACAATTTTATGTGGACAATTTCCTGGGTGCGACGTCAACTGAAGAGGAACTGTTAATGACTTGTGGAGAGGCTAATAAAATAATGCAAAGTGCAAATATGCCTCTGAGGGAGTGGAATAGTAATTCGTCCAAATTAAAGGACAAAATAAGTAAAGATTACCCTGGAGATGAAGTGCCAAAATGTAGTAATGTATTGGGATTAACTTGAGATACTGAGAGAGATTTGTTAATGTTAAAACCTAATAATTACAGTATGCCCAATAAATTAACTAAGAGAGTTTTGCTTGCTGAAGTTTCCAAATGTTTTGATCCACTAGGTTTAGTGTCACCCCTTACTATAAGAGGGAAATTATTAATACAGGAAGCATGGAAACTTAAATGTGCTTGGGATGAAATTCTACCTGAGGAATTCGTTAACAGGTGGGATGAATTAATTGGTGATTATGAAAAAATTCCAATGTTGGAGTTCCCATGCCAGGTGGCCAATCCAAATGGGAAAAATGTACTCCATATTTTTTGTGATGCTTCAAAATTGGCATATGGAGCAGTTGCTTATCTTCAATGTAATAGTGTTATTTCTCTTGTTATGTCTAAGGCTAAAGTGTCTCCAATTAAATCATGTACCTTACCTCAGTTGGAATTAACAGCCATTTATGTAGGTGTCAAATTAGCTAATTATGTAAGAAATAAGTTACAGGAGATAAATACTAGCGACACTGTGATTTGGTCTGATAATGAGGTATCCTTACAATGGATTCGTAATGGAAACAGTAAAATTGTGTACGTACAAAACAGAGTCGCTGAAATTAATCAGATGCAAGAGAAGTATAACAGTTTGGGTCAGCATATGTTAACATTTAATCATATACCTGGTGAGGAGAATCCAGCTGATTTCTTGTCTCAAGGTTTACCTTATGCTAAATTTGTAAATGTTGTATCATGGTTTAAAGGACCGAGCTGGTTGGTAAATAAAGCTAATTGGCCTGTACAAATGGCATATATTGCTCCTGTTGAAATTACTGTGACCACCGCTCCAATAGTTTGTCCTTCCTTAGCCATTAATATAAGTAGGTATTCTTCTTTACCCAAACTAATCAATGTAACTAAGTTGGTGTTTAAATTTCTAAACAAGATGAATATCTCATATAAGTTTTCACATCCTCTTGAATACTGGATAAAGAGGGTACAAGAAGAAATCTATTGAAATGAGATTAAATTGATGATGGAAAGTAAAATTGCGAAAGGTTCCATAATGGAGAAATTGAGGCTGTATTTAGAGAACAATGTAATTAGGTGCAGAGGTAGGTTACAAAATGCTGAATTGGGTGATTATGCTAAACACCCTATCTTACTGCCCAAAACTCATCATCTAACAAATTTAATTGTTCTAAATGCCCATAATAATGTAATGCATGGTGGGGTACAAGATACCTTAAATTGTATTAGGGAAACTTTCTGGATTCCACAAGGACGGCAAAGTGTAAAAAGGGTGATTAAATCTTGTGTAATATGTCGCCGTGTGGATGCCAGATCCTATATGTACCCAGGTCCTCCACCATTGCCAAAGGAGCATGTACAATTAGTGAAACCATTTGATGTAACAGGTGTAGACTATAGTGGTCCAATAATTTTAACAGGTACTTCAGATGGTGTTCCACTGAAAGTGTTTGTTCACCTGTACTGCTACTAGGGCAGTTCATTTAGAAGTGGCACAGGACTTGTCTGCAGAACAGTTTATACGGATGTTTCGAAAATTTGCAGCTAGGAGATCCTGTTCGAGATTGATGATTTCGGATAATGCCACAAATTTTGTAGCAGGTGCTCAACACTTGATAGAATTAAATAATAGTAACGATGTTCAATCTCTGTTAACCCAGCGAGGGTGTACCTGGAAATTTATTACTCCTAGAGCCCCATGGCAGGGGGGGCTGTACGAAAGACTGATAGGCACAGTGAAGAGGTGTCTCCGTAAAGTACTACACTGGAAGAGAATTAATTTGGAAGAATTCCGTGCAGTGTTAGTGGAGGCAGAAAATCGTATAAATAATAGGTCTCTCTCGTACATGAGTGATACACCTGATGCAGATGTATTAACACCTTCTCACCTAATATGTGGAAGGAAACTGGAAGCTGCCCCTGTGTATAGAGATAATCTGGAAGAAAATGATGAAGATTACAATGATGCTGCAGTGTTGTGTAATAAATTTAAAATGTTAAATAAAGTAATTGATCATTGGTCTAATGTGTGGCATAAGGAATATCTTCTTACACTACGTGAACACTTTTACGGTGTGACAGAGGCAGTAAATCGACAGACCATTCAACCAGGTGACATTGTGTTGATTGACACTGAGCAACATCGAACATTGTGGCCTCTGGGCAAAGTATTGACATTGTACCCAGATGCACAATGTGTTGTCTGGAATGTCAAAGTGCTGTGTCATGGCCAGGAAAGTTTACGCACAATTAATAAATTGATTCCCTTGGAATTAAATAACATTCAATCAAATGTAAATGAAAATCTAAGGGAAAGTGACAAGAGTGATACAGAAGGTAGCGCTGACCAAGTGATGCAGGAAGAGGAAATCATAGTAAGACCTACTAGGAGAACAGCCACTCAAGCCAGAACCGGCTGGAATTTTCTCCTAAAGGAAGGAGTAA
>NC_091295.1:46517487-46537487 GCF_038502225.1 Cherax quadricarinatus
GTGTACTGTGTCTTAAATACACTCTCAGTGTACTGTGTCTTAAATATACTCTCAGTGTACTGTGTCTTAAATACACTCTCAGTGTACTGTGTCTTAAATATACTCTCAGTGTACTGTGTCTTAAATACACTCTCAGTGTACTGTGTCTTAAATATACTCTCAGTGTACTGTGTCTTAAATATACTCAGTGTACTGTGTCTTAAATACACTCTCAGTGTATTGTGTCTTAAATACACTCTCAGTGTACTGTGTCTTAAATATACTCAGTGTACTGTGTCTTAAATACACTCTCAGTGTACTGTGTCTTAAATATACTCAGTGTACTGTGTCTTAAATATACTCAGTGTACTGTGTCTTAAATACACTCTCAGTGTACTGTGTCTTAAATACACTCTCAGTGTACTGTGTCATAAATACACTCTCAGTGTACTGTGTCTTAAATACACTCTCAGTGTACTGTGTCTTAAATACACTCTCAGTGTACTGTGTCTTAAATACACTCTCAGTGTACTGTGTCTTAAATACACTCTCAGTGTACTGTGTCTTAAATACACACTCAGTGTACTGTGTCTTAAATATACTCAGTGTACTGTGTCTTAAATACACTCTCAGTGTACTGTGTCTTAAATACACACTCAGTGTACTGTGTCTTAAATATACTCAGTGTACTGTGTCTTAAATACACTCTCAGTGTACTGTGTCATAAATACACTCTCAGTGTACTGTGTCTTAAATATACTCAGTGTACTGTGTCTTAAATATACTCTCAGTGTACTGTGTCTTAAATACACTCTCAGTGTACTGTGTCTTAAATATACTCAGTGTACTGTGTCTTAAATACACTCTCAGTGTACTGTGTCTTAAATATACTCTCGGTGTACTGTGTCTTAAATACACTCTCAGTGTACTGTGTCTTAAATACACTCTCAGTGTACTGTGTCTTAAATACACTCTCAGTGTACTGTGTCTTAAATACACTCTCAGTGTACTGTGTCTTAAATATACTCTCAGTGTACTGTGTCTTAAATACACTCTCAGTGTACTGTGTCTTAAATATACTCAGTGTACTGTGTCTTAAATACACTCTCAGTGTACTTTGTCTTAAATACACTCTCAGTGTACTGTGTCTTAAATACACTCTCAGTGTACTGTGTCTTAAATACACTCTCAGTGTACTGTGTCTTAAATACACTCTCAGTGTACTGTGTCTTAAATACACTCTCAGTGTACTGTGTCTTAAATATACTCTCAGTGTACTGTGTCTTAAATACACTCTCAGTGTACTGTGTCTTAAATATACTCTCAGTGTACTGTGTCTTAAATACACTCTCAGTGTACTGTGTCTTAAATACACTCTCAGTGTACTGTGTCTTAAATACACTCTCAGTGTACTGTGTCTTAAATACACTCTCAGTGTACTGTGTCTTAAATACACTCTCAGTGTACTGTGTCTTAAATATACTCTCAGTGTACTGTGTCTTAAATACACTCTCGGTGTACTGTGTCTTAAATACACTCTCAGTGTACTGTGTCTTAAATATACTCTCAGTGTACTGTGTCTTAAATACACTCTCAGTGTACTGTGTCTTAAATACACTCTCAGTGTACTGTGTCTTAAATACACTCTCAGTGTACTGTGTCTTAAATACACTCTCAGTGTACTGTGTCTTAAATATACTCTCAGTGTATTGTGTCTTAAATATACTCTCAGTGTACTGTGTCTTAAATATACTCAGTGTACTGTGTCTTAAATACACTCTCAGTGTACTGTGTCTTAAATATACTCTCAGTGTATTGTGTCTTAAATATACTCTCAGTGTACTGTGTCTTAAATATACTCAGTGTACTGTGTCTTAAATACACTCTCAGAGTACTGTGTCTTAAATATACTCAGTGTACTGTGTCTTAAATATACTCAGTGTACTGTGTCTTAAATACACTCTCAGTGTACTGTGTCTTAAATATACTCAGTGTACTGTGTGTTAAATATACTCTCAGTGTACTGTGTCTTAAATACACTCTCAGTTTACTGTGTCTTAAATACACTCTCAGTGTACCGTGTCTTAAATACACTCTCAGTGTACTGTGTCTTAAATATACTCTCAGTGTACTGTGTCTTAAATACACTCTCAGTGTACTGTGTCTTAAATACACTCTCAGTGTACTGTGTCTTAGATATACTCAGTGTACTGTGTTTTAAATACACTCTCAGTGTACTGTGTCTTAAATACACTCTCAGTGTACTGTGTCTTAGATATACTCAGTGTACTGTGTCTTAAATACACTCTCAGTGTACTGTGTCTTAAATACACTCTCAGTGTACTGTGTCTTAAATATACTCAGTGTACTGTGTCTTAAATACACTCTCAGTGTACTGTGTCTTAAATATACTCAGTGTACTGTGTCTTAAATATACTCAGTGTACTGTGTCTTAAATACACTCTCAGTGTACTGTGTCTTAAATACACTCTCAGTGTACTGTGTCATAAATACACTCTCAGTGTACTGTGTCTTAGATATACTCAGTGTACTGTGTCTTAAATACACTCTCAGTGTACTGTGTCTTAAATACACTCTCAGTGTACTGTGTCTTAGATATACTCAGTGTACTGTGTCTTAAATACACTCTCAGTGTACTGTGTCTTAAATATACTCAGTGTACTGTGTCTTAAATATACTCAGTGTACTGTGTCTTAAATATACTCAGTGTACTGTGTCTTAAATATACTCAGTGTACTGTGTCTTAAATACACTCTCAGTGTACTGTGTCTTAAATACACTCTCAGTGTACTGTGTCTTAAATATACTCTCAGTGTACTGTGTCTTTAATATACTCTCAGTGTACTGTGTCTTAAATATACTCTCAGTGTACTGTGTCTTAAATACACTCTTAGTGTACTGTGTCTTAAATATACTCAGTGTACTGTGTCTTAAATATACTCAGTGTACTGTGTCTTAAATATACTCTCAGTGTACTGTGTTTTAAATATACTCAGTGTACTGTGTCTTAAATACACACTCAGTGTACTGTGTCTTAAATACACTCTCAGTGTACTGTGTCTTAAATACACTCTCAGTGTACTGTGTCTTAAATATACTCAGTGTACTGTGTCTTAAATACACTCTCAGTGTACTGTGTCTTAAATATACTCAGTGTACTGTGTCTTAAATATACTCAGTGTACTGTGTCTTAAATATACTCTCAGTGTACTGTGTCTTAAATACACTCTCAGTGTACTGTGTCTTAAATATACTCAGTGTACTGTGTCTTAAATACACACTCAGTGTACTGTGTCTTAAATACACACTCAGTGTACTGTGTCTTAAATATACTCTCAGTGTACTGTGTCTTAAATACACTCTCAGTGTACTTTGTCTTAAATACACTCTCAGTGTACTGTGTCTTAAATACACTCTCAGTGTACTGTGTCTTAAATACACTCTCAGTGTACTGTGTCTTAAATACACTCTCAGTGTACTGTGTCTTAAATACACTCTCAGTGTACTGTGTCTTAAATATACTCTCAGTGTACTGTGTCTTAAATACACTCTCAGTGTACTGTGTCTTAAATATACTCTCAGTGTACTGTGTCTTAAATACACTCTCAGTGTACTGTGTCTTAAATACACTCTCAGTGTACTGTGTCTTAAATACACTCTCAGTGTACTGTGTCTTAAATACACTCTCAGTGTACTGTGTCTTAAATACACTCTCAGTGTACTGTGTCTTAAATATACTCTCAGTGTACTGTGTCTTAAATACACTCTCGGTGTACTGTGTCTTAAATGCACTCTCAGTGTACTGTGTCTTAAATATACTCTCAGTGTACTGTGTCTTAAATACACTCTCAGTGTACTGTGTCTTAAATACACTCTCAGTGTACTGTGTCTTAAATACACTCTCAGTGTACTGTGTCTTAAATACACTCTCAGTGTACTGTGTCTTAAATATACTCTCAGTGTATTGTGTCTTAAATATACTCTCAGTGTACTGTGTCTTAAATATACTCAGTGTACTGTGTCTTAAATACACTCTCAGTGTACTGTGTCTTAAATATACTCTCAGTGTACTGTGTCTTAAATATACTCAGTGTACTGTGTCTTAAATATACTCAGTGTACTGTGTCTTAATACACTCTCAGAGTACTGTGTCTTAAATATACTCAGTGTACTGTGTCTTAAGTACACTCTCAGTGTACCGTGTCTTAAATATACTCAGTGTACTGTGTCTTAAATATACTCAGTGTACTGTGTCTTAAATACACTCTCAGTGTACTGTGTCTTAAATACACTCTCAGTTTACTGTGTCTTAAATACACTCTCAGTGTACTGTGTCTTAAATACACTCTCAGTGTACTGTGTCTTAAATATACTCTCAGTGTACTGTGTCTTAAATACACTCTCAGTGTACTGTGTCTTAAATACACTCTCAGTGTACTGTGTCTTAGATATACTCAGTGTACTGTGTCTTAAATACACTCTCAGTGTACTGTGTCTTAAATACACTCTCAGTGTACTGTGTCTTAGATATACTCAGTGTACTGTGTCTTAAATACACTCTCAGTGTACTGTGTCTTAAATACACTCTCAGTGTACTGTGTCTTAGATATACTCAGTGTACTGTGTCTTAAATACACTCTCAGTGTACTGTGTCTTAAATACACTCTCAGTGTACTGTGTCTTAGATATACTCAGTGTACTGTGTCTTAAATACACTCTCAGTGTACTGTGTCTTAAATATACTCAGTGTACTGTGTCTTAAATATACTCAGTGTACTGTGTCTTAAATATACTCAGTGTACTGTGTCTTAAATATACTCAGTGTACTGTGTCTTAAATACACTCTCAGTGTACTGTGTCTTAAATACACTCTCAGTGTACTGTGTCTTAAATATACTCTCAGTGTACTGTGTCTTTAATATACTCTCAGTGTACTGTGTCTTAAATATACTCTCAGTGTACTGTGTCTTAAATACACTCTTAGTGTACTGTGTCTTAAATATACTCAGTGTACTGTGTCTTAAATATACTCAGTGTACTGTGTCTTAAATATACTCTCAGTGTACTGTGTCTTAAATACACTCTCAGTGTACTGTGTCTTAAATATACTCAGTGTACTGTGTCTTAAATACATACTCAGTGTACTGTGTCTTAAATACACACTCAGTGTACTGTGTCTTAAATACACTCTCAGTGTACTGTGTCTTAAATACACTCTCAGTGTACTGGAGTTTACCTGGAGAGAGTTCCGGGGGTCAACGCCCCCGCGGCCCGGTCTGTGACCAGGCCTCCTGGTGGATCAGAGCCTGATCAACCAGGCTGTTGCTGCTGGCTGCACACAAACGACCGTACGAGGTACAGCCCGGCTGGTCAGGAACCGACTTTAGGTGCTTGTCCAGTGCCAGCTTGAAGACTGCCAGGGGTCTGTTGGTGATCCCCCTTATGTATGCTGGGAGGCAGTTGAACAGTCTCGGGCCCCTGACACTTATTGTATGGTCTCTTAACGTGCTAGTGACACCCCTGCTTTTCATTGGGGGGATGTTGCATCGTCTGCCAAGTCTTTTGCTTTCGTAGTGAGTGATTTTCGTGTGCAAGTTCGGTACTAGTCCCTCTAGGATTTTCCAGGTGTATATAATCATGTGTCTCTCCCGCCTGCGTTCCAGGGAATACAGGTTCAGGAACCTCAAGCGCTCCCAGTAATTGAGGTGTTTTATCTCCGTTATGCGCGCAGTGAAGGTTCTCTGTACATTTTCTAGGTCAGCAATTTCACCTGCCTTGAAAGGTGCTGTTAGTGTGCAGCAATATTCCAGCCTAGATAGAACAAGTGAGTGTCATCATGGGCTTGGCCTCCCTAGTTTTGAAGGTTCTCATTATCCATCCTGTCATTTTTCTAGCAGATGCGATTGATACAATGTTATGGTCCTTGAAGGTGAGATCCTCCGACATGATCACTCCCAGGTCTTTGACGTTGGTGTTTCGCTCTATTTTGTGGCCAGAATTTGTTTTGTACTCTGATGAAGATTTAATTTCCTCGTGTTTACCATATCTGAGTAATTGAAATTTCTCATCGTTGAACTTCATATTGTTTTCTGTGTCTTAAATATACTCTCAGTGTACTGTGTCTTAAATATACTCTCAGTGTACTGTGTCTTAAATATACTCTCAGTGTACTGTGTCTTAAATATACTCAGTGTACTGTGTCTTAAATATACTCTCAGTGTACTGTGTCTTAAATATACTCAGTGTACTGTGTCTTAAATATACTCTCAGTGTACTGTGTCTTAAATACACTCTCAGTGTACTGTGTCTTAAATACATTCTCAGTGTACTGTGTCTTAGATATACTCAGTGTACTGTGTCTTAAATACACTCTCAGTGTACTGTGTCTTAAATACACTCTCAGTGTACTGTGTCTTAGATATACTCAG
Source organism: Cherax quadricarinatus (assembly GCF_038502225.1). NCBI lineage: Eukaryota > Metazoa > Arthropoda > Malacostraca > Decapoda > Parastacidae > Cherax > Cherax quadricarinatus. Next base: position 46,523,916 of record NC_091295.1, read on the forward strand.
TGTACTGTGTCTTAAATACACTCTCAGTGTACTGTGTCTTAAATACACTCTCAGTGTACTGTGTCTTAGATATACTCAGTGTACTGTGTCTTAAATACACTCTCAGTGTACTGTGTCTTAAATACACTCTCAGTGTACTGTGTCTTAGATATACGCAGTGTAGTGTGTCTTAAATACACTCTCAGTGTACTGTGTCTTAAATATACTCAGTGTACTGTGTCTTAAATATACTCAGTGTACTGTGTCTTAAATATACTCAGTGTACTGTGTCTTAAATACACTCTCAGTGTACTGTGTCTTAAATACACTCTCAGTGTACTGTGTCTTAAATATACTCTCAGTGTACTGTGTCTTAAATATACTCTCAGTGTACTGTGTCTTAAATATACTCTCAGTGTACTGTGTCTTAAATACACTCTCAGTGTACTGTGTCTTAAATATACTCAGTGTACTGTGTCTTAAATATACTCAGTGTACTGTGTCTTAAATATACTCAGTGTACTGTGTCTTAAATATACTCAGTGTACTGTGTCTTAAATATACTCAGTGTACTGTGTCTTAAATACACACTCAGTGTACTGTGTCTTAAATACACTCTCAGTGTACTGTGTCTTAAATACACTCTCAGTGTACTGTGTCTTAAATATACTCAGTGTACTGTGTCTTAAATACACTCTCAGTGTACTGTGTCTTAAATATACTCAGTGTACTGTGTTTTAAATATACTCTCAGTGTACTGTGTCTTAAATACACTCTCAGTGTACTGTGTCTTAAATATACTCAGTGTACTGTGTCTTAAATACACACTCAGTGTACTGTGTCTTAAATACACACTCAGTGTACTGTGTCTTAAATACACTCTCAGTGTACTGTGTCTTAAATATACTCAGTGTACTGTGTCTTAAATACACTCTCAGTGTACTGTGTCTTAAATACACTCTCAGTGTACTGGAGTTTACCTGGAGAGAGTTCCGGGGGTCAACGCCCCCGCGGCCCGGTCTGTGACCAGGCCTCCTGGTGGATCAGAGCCTGATCAACCAGGCTGTTGCTGCTGGCTGCACACAAACGACCGTACGAGCTACAGCAAGGCTGGTCAGGAACCGACTTTAGGTGCTTGTCCAGTGCCAGCTTAAAGACTGCCAGGGGTCTGTTGGTGATCCCCCTTATGTATGCTGGGAGGCAGTTGAACAGTCTCGGGCCCCTGACACTTATTGTATGGTCTCTTAACGTGCTAGTGACACCCCTGCTTTTCATTGGGGGATGTTGCATCATCTGCCAAGTCTTTTGCTTTCGTAGTGAGTGATTTTCGTGTGCAAGTTCGGTACTAGTCCCTCTAGGATTTTCCAGGTGTATATAATCATGTGTCTCTCCCGCCTGCGTTCCAGGGAATACAGGTTCAGGAACCTCAAGCGCTCCCAGTAATTGAGGTGTTTTATCTCCGTTATGCGCGCAGTGAAGGTTCTCTGTACATTTTCTAGGTCAGCAATTTCACCTGCCTTGAAAGGTGCTGTTAGTGTGCAGCAATATTCCAGCCTAGATAGAACAAGTGAGTGTCATCATGGGCTTGGCCTCCCTAGTTTTGAAGGTTCTCATTATCCATCCTGTCATTTTTCTAGCAGATGCGATTGATACAATGTTATGGTCCTTGAAGGTGAGATCCTCCGACATGATCACTCCCAGGTCTTTGACGTTGGTGTTTCGCTCTATTTTGTGGCCAGAATTTGTTTTGTACTCTGATGAAGATTTAATTTCCTCGTGTTTAACATATCTGAGTAATTGAAATTTCTCATCGTTGAACTTCATATTGTTTTCTGTGTCTTAAATATACTCTCAGTGTACTGTGTCTTAAATATACTCTCAGTGTACTGTGTCTTAAATATACTCAGTGTACTGTGTCTTAAATATACTCTCAGTGTACTGTGTCTTAAATATACTCAGTGTACTGTGTCTTAAATATACTCTCAGTGTACTGTGTCTTAAATATACTCAGTGTACTGTGTCTTAAATATACTCTCAGTGTACTGTGTCTTAAATACACTCTCAGTGTACTGTGTCTTAAATACACTCAGTGTACTGTGTCTTAAATACACACTCAGTGTACTGTGTCTTAAATACACTCAGTGTACTGTGTCTTAAATACACACTCAGTGTATTGTGTCTTAAATACACACTCAGTGTACTGTGTCTTAAATACACTCAGTGTACTGTGTCTTAAATACACACTCAGTGTACTGTGTCTTAAATATACTCAGTGTACTGTGTCTTAAATACACACTCAGTGTACTGTGTCTTAAATATACTCTCAGTGTACTGTGTCTTAAATACACTCAGTGTACTGTGTCTTAAATACACTCAGTGTACTGTGTCTTAGATACACACTCAGTGTACTGTGTCTTAAATACACTCTCAGTGTACTGTGTCTTAAATACACTCTCAGTGTACTGTGTCTTAAATATACTCTCAGTGTACTGTGTCTTAAATACACTCTCAGTGTACTGTGTCTTAAATACACTCTCAGTGTACTGTGTCTTAAATATACTCAGTGTACTGTGTCTTAAATATACTCTCAGTGTACTGTGTCTTAAATACACTCAGTGTACTGTGTCTTAAATACACTCAGTGTACTGTGTCTTAAATACACTCAGTGTACTGTGTCTTAAATATACTCTCAGTGTACTGTGTCTTAAATACACTCAGTGTACTGTGTCTTAAATACACTCAGTGTACTGTGTCTTAAATATACTCAGTGTAATCTGTCTTAAATATACTCTCAGTGTACTGTGTCTTAAATATACTCAGTGTACTGTGTCTTAAATATACTCTCAGTGTACTGTGTCTTAAATATACTCAGTGTACTGTGTCTTAAATACACTCTCAGTGTACTGTGTCTTAAATACACTCTCAGTGTACTGTGTCTTAAATACACTCTCAGTGTACTGTGTCTTAAATATACTCAGTGTACTGTGTCTTAAATACACTCTCAGTGTACTGTGTCTTAAATATACACTCAGTGTACTGTGTCTTAAATATACTCTCAGTGTACTGTGTCTTAAATACACTCAGTGTACTGTGTCTTAAATATACACTCAGTGTACTGTGTCTTAAATACACTCAGTGTACTGTGTCTTAAATATACTCTCAGTGTACTGTGTCTTAAATATACTCAGTGTACTGTGTCTTAAATACACTCAGTGTACTGTGTCTTAAATATACTCTCAGTGTACTGTGTCTTAAATACACTGTCAGTGTACTGTGTCTTAGATACACTCAGTGTACTGTGTCTTAAATACACACTCAGTGTACCGTGTCTTAAATACACTCAGTGTACTGTGTCTTAAATACACACTCAGTGTACTGTGTCTTAAATATACACTCAGTGTACTGTGTCTTAAATATACTCTCAGTGTACTGTGTCTTAAATACACTCTCAGTGTACTGTGTCTTAAATATACTCAGTGTACTGTGTCTTAGATACACTCTCAGTGTACTGTGTCTTAAATATACTCAGTGTGCTGTGTCTTAGATACACTCTCAGTGTACTGTGTCTTAAATATACTCAGTGTACTGTGTCTTAGATACACTCTCAGTGTACTGTGTCTTAAATACACTCTCAGTGTACTGTGTCTTAGATACACTCTCAGTGTACTGTGTCTTAAATACATTCTCAGTGTACTGTGTCTTAAATACACTCAGTGTACTGTGTCTTATATACACTCTCAGTGTACTGTGTCTTAGATACACTCTCAGTGTACTGTGTCTTAAATACACTCTCAGTTTACTGTGTCTTAAATACACTCAGTGTACTGTGTCTTAAATACACTCTCAGTGTACTGTGTCTTAAATACACTCTCAGTGTACTGTGTCTTAAATACACTCTCAGTGTACTGTGTCTTAAATACACTCAGTGTACTGTGTCTTAAATATACTCTCAGTGTACTGTGTCTTAAATATACTCTCAGTGTACTGTGTCTTAAATATACTCTCAGTGTACTGTGTCTTAAATATACTCAGTGTACTGTGTCTTAAATATACTCAGTGTACTGTGTCTTAAATACACTCAGTGTACGGTGTCTTAAATATACTCTCAGTGTACTGTGTCTTAAATATACTCTCAGTGTACTGTGTCTTAGATACACACTCAGTGTACTGTGTCTTAAATATAATCAGTGTACTGTGTCTTAAATATACTCTCAGTGTACTGTGTCTTAGATACACACTCAGTGTACTGTGTCTTAAATATACTCAGTGTACTGTGTCTTAAATATACTCTCAGTGTACTGTGTCTTAAATATACTCAGTGTACTGTGTCTTAGATACACACTCAGTGTACTGTGTCTTAAATATACTCAGTGTGCTGTGTCTTAGATACACACTCAGTGTACTGTGTCTTAAATATACTCAGTGTACTGTGTCTTAGATACACACTCAGTGTACTGTGTCTTAAATATACTCAGTGTACTGTGTCTTAGATACACACTCAGTGTACTGTGTCTTAAATACACTCAGTGTACTGTGTCTTAAATACACTCAGTGTACTGTGTGTTAAATACACTCAGTGTACTGTGTCTTAAATACACTCAGTGTACTGTGTCTTAAATACACTCAGTGTACTGTGTCTTAAATACACTCAGTGTACTGTGTCTTAAATACACTCAGTGTACTGTGTCTTAAATACACTCAGTGTACTGTGTCTTAAATACACTCAGTGTACTGTGTCTTAAATACACTCAGTGTACTGTGTCTTAAATACACTCAGTGTACTGTGTCTTAAATACACTCAGTGTACTGTGTCTTAAATACACTCAGTGTACTGTGTCTTAAATACACTCAGTGTACTGTGTCTTAAATACACTCAGTGTACTGTGTCTTAAATACACTCAGTGTACTGTGTCTTAAATACACTCAGTGTACTGTGTCTTAAATACACTCAGTGTACTGTGTCTTAAATACACTCAGTGTACTGTGTCTTAGATACACTCCGTGTACTGTGTCTTAAATACACTCAGTGTACTGTGTCTTAAATACACTCAGTGTAATGTGTCTTAAATACACTTTGAATAATACACTCTAACCAACCCTCTTAGCAAAAGATTTATATAGTAAAAATATATTTTATTCAACATTTCAGACGTATGTCTTACACAGTGACTTTCATTCGAGCAGGTATTGTATCCAATTATATTTGTATCTTGTATCAAAAGTGTAAGCAATGGGCAACGGAAAACAATATGATGTTTATTGAGGACCAATTTCGACTACTCCGTTATGGAAAACTGGAGGAAATAATAACTATAACTGAGTATACTACAAAGTCTAATCACGCAGTAGAGTGGAAAAGAAGGACTTGAAGGTGTTAATGATCCCAACAGTGTCACTATCACATCCAATTCCAATTCCAAAAATTATTTCTTTGTATAAGATACATTGTGTAGTTTACATACAGTAAAACAGTGTTAAGCACAGAGAAAGCCACTAACTTGCGAGAAAAATGATAAGATGGATAATGAGAACCTTCAAAAGAAGACAATGATGATCCTTTTTAAATCACTTGTTTTCTCTAGGCTGGAATACTGCTGTACACTAGGAGCTCCATTCAAGGCAGGTGAAACCGCAGATCTAGAGAATGTACAGAGAACCTCTACTGCACATATAAGTTCTGCCAAACACCTTAAATTCAGGGAACGCTTGGAGTCATTTGATCTGTACTCACTGGAGCACAGGCGAGAGAGATACATCATAATCTACACATGGAAAATCCCAGAGGGACTGGTCCCAAATCTGCACACAGAAATCACTCCCTACGACAGCAAAAGACTGGGCAGACGGTGCAAGATAAACCCAATGAAAAGTAGGGGAGCCATTGGTACACTAAGAGGAAAAAAAATAAGTGTCCAGAGTCCAAGACTGTTCAATAGTCTCCCACCAGGCATAACGGGAATTACCAAAAGAACGAGCGAACGAACGAACAAATGCATGTAAGATCCCAATGGGATGAGCGGGGAAGACGGGACAGACGAAGCACAGCGCTGGAGAGGAGTGTTCTTAGTTGTAAAAATTGAGCCAAGGCTTAACCCAGCAGCTAAGGCGATCGTGGGACAGACTTGAGAACAGGAATAGCAGGCATCTGTTGCATCGAACATGTGGTAGTTGGAGTCTCGAATATTGAGTAGCTGGCAGAAAGGCTAGGTCACATCAGAGGTCAGCACACAGATGGGAGTTATAGGAGTAGCTGAGGAGGCAGGTTTGCAGCGGAGCCATTTTCAAAATTTTTGAAGCTGCTCCTAGATAGGTGGTATAGTTTAGTCTTGTTACTGAAGGTGAAACGTAGAGACTTGATGAACTCAAGAATGTGGGTGAGTGTGAAGTAAAGAGGTGATTCACAGGCATACTTGTCTGTTCCAACATCGAGACTTTTGTAGAGTTCAGTACAGGTCATGGTGTCAGTATTTGAAGGAGAAATGTAGAAGGTAAGGTCTTTCCATGAGGGTGTACTGGAGTCGTCGCTATCTTCCTCTTCTTCTGGAGTGGATTCATTGGGCGAATCTACAGTGGTGGTAGCAGGTGACTGAGGGACGACAGGAGCAGTGGAGAGGTGTAATGGTGGTGTAACAGCAGGCTGGGAGGGGTGGGAGACGGTGGTTGAGGCAGCATGATCAACGTTGTCGGCGGTGGAAGTGGTTATAGAAGTTACAGGAGCAGTTGCTTGGGCAGGAGACAGGTCTGCAGGTGCAGTAAAGTTCAGGGCGTTGGAAAAGATCTTGAGGATGTCTGTTGAAGGTGTGGAGTCCGAAAAATTGAAGGCAGGCATGTTGTTCAGACGGAATAGTTCGTTAACAATGGTGTTGAAAGTGCCGGTGTTTGCTGCGTTCGCAAGGTGTGCATACACCATGCAGTACAGCACTTTGAAGGGAACACCATCGGAGAGTGGAGAGAGGGAGTTGCTGGGCGAAGGTGTCTGTAGAGTGGCGTGTAGAATCTTGGTGGTGTCGGCTTATGGTTTGGTTATTGCAGCGTATGTCGGTGAATTGGAGGTGTTCTTCAGATCTTCAATTTTCTTCAATATGATTTCTTTCCTGAGTGGGCACTTAGCTGCAAGGGTATGATGATTACGCTTGCAGTTAAGACATGTTGGAGCCGTAGTGATGGTGCCGGATCTGAATTCGTGTCCATCATTCCCACATTTTGAACGAAACTTATTATTCTTGTTGGGGCAGTCCTTGGTGGTGTGATTATAGGAGCAGCAGGTCCAGCAGTGGGAGATGTGTGTGAAACGTTCTGGTTCTATATGACTTGGGTGAATGTGGTAATATGAGATGGCCAGACCGTCAGAGAGAGCTTGGGCAACCATGGAGATATCTGAGAATGTAATCTTTAGCATAGATGAGGCGTTAGGGATCTTGGAGATGCTATCTACCGAGGCCCAGATGTTTTGTTCCTCAATAGATGTCTTCAGTGCTTCAGTTGAGAGAGAGGTGACGATATTGTCCAATGTTTTTACAAAGACCGAACGTTTCGTCTTCAAGATTGTCGTGTTTGTAGGGTCTTGATTGAAGAGTCGTCCATTAGTTTTGATGCTTCAGTGTCGTTTGTGCGGACGACAATGAAGACGTCCATCAGAGAGTGGATCGCCGTAAATTTGACCTGCAGGCAGGTCCTAACGGCGGTAGCTAAAGCCAGCTTCGAGGAATCATTGATTACTCCATTCACAGGTTTGAGTTTCACACGATGCGACAGCATTGTGAGAAAGGAGGTGACGCTTGTAGAATATAAATTCCCCACCACCACCGGGGATCGAAGGGAGACTTCTTGAGTGTAGAGCAACTGTGTCTTGCTAGTAGCAAGGTCAGCGGTGGAGTGTGGATGATTACCAAAAGACCCCTAGTTACCTTCAAGAGGGAGCTGGACAGATACCTAAAGTCAGTACACGATTAGCTGGGATGTGATTCGTAGTAACAGCCTGGTTGATCATGCCCTAATCCACCGAGAGGCCTAGTCAACGACTGGGCCATGGGGGTGTTGATCTCTGGTACCTTCAGGTAGGTAACCATTTAGCTACAGTTCACGTGTGTGCTCACGTGTATGCGGTTGCTGGGGTCGATATTTAGCTCCTGTCCCCAAGTGTGTTTGGACTGACTATGTCCCAGGACCGAAACGATTCCAGTAAAGACCCCAGTGTATGCACTTGCGTCCTCTCATCAACCGACTACCGTAACTTCAGTGTAAGTCTCTAAGGCATGAACATTTTCATTTATACTTTTTCGTTTTCAAGAGGATTTTGTCCGCTTGATAAAGCAAGACTCGTGCTGGTGAAATGTCTTAATAAGTAGACTAGTTTCGGTCGCTGCACGAGCTGAGAATAATATCCCTGTATAACATGAGCCCAGTTCCTTCAGCCTCAGTGATCTGAGAAAAGTATCTCCCTATCTCACAAGCCTAGCCACCTCTGTACTCTAATGCACGTAGAATACTGCAGGGCGTTCATAAAATTTATTTTTATTGAGCAAAATAAAGAAGAATGGCGTGCGTGTGCCTGTGTATGTTTATATATGTACGTGTACAAGGTTGGGAGAATGTATATCCTTACCTATATATGGTTGCAAGGGTCAAGTCACTGGCTACATGTAAATATTTCCGTGTGCAAGTGTATACGTGAGTATACGTATGCACATTGTAATATTATTTTTGTTTCAGTGGCTGCACCATCTGAGAGAATATCCCCCTGAATCACAACCCCAGCCTCCTGAGATTATGTGATCCATGGTGTATCTAGAGCTGCTTCCATACATTACTCCCTATATTATTCACAATAATAATAATAATAATAATAATAATAATAATAATAATAATAATAATAATAATAATAATAATAATAATAATAATAATAAAATATTTAATAACTACATTTACCACAAAACCTTCAAAAAATTACGTAGAATTAAAAATTGAGTTTTAAACTTAAATTTAATTTAAAAAAAGTGCAAAAGTAAGTTTACCTTTAAGTTAGAAAAGTGAAAATAAAACTGTCGCAGTTGTGTACATAATTTTGAGTGGGTAAGCTTGGCTCGCAGGAGGCAGTTAAAAAAGGCTTTCATTCGGCCTTTTTGAAACATCCTAACGCTAATAAAATCACATTCAACTTTCTCTACGAGCAGAGTAGCGAAAACGAAAGAGAAATCTTTTTTTTAATAAGACGCCATCTTTGGACTCGGTGCGAAAAATATGATGACATCATCATTGCTCTCCGAGGTCGGTTAACCAGTGTGATTATCTCCCTATAATGACCTATTTATGTCTGATAGAGAGAGAGAGAGAGAGAGAGAGAGAGAGAGAGAGAGAGAGAGAGAGAGAGAGAGAGAGAGAGAGAGAGAGAGAGAGAGAGAGAGAGAGAATGTGTGTATGTATTCACCTATTTGTGGTTGCAGGGGTTGAGTCACAGCTCTTGGCTCCGCCTCTTCGCTGGTCGCTACTAGGACCAATCTCTAAGAGCTTTATCGTACCTCTTCTTAAGAGGGAGAGAGAGAGAGAGAGAGAGAGAGAGAGAGAGAGAGAGAGAGAGAGAGAGAGAGAGAGAGAGAGAGAGAGAGAGAGAGTGTGTGTGTGTGTGTGTGTGTGTGTGTGTGTGTGTGTGTTCTATCAATGTAAAGGACTAATTAAACGCCAGTGAAGTAAAGGGCCCCCGAGGCCACGGGGACAACATGGGCCAGGGGGATCGTCTAACACCCCCGGACGGGGACATGAAGGGCCCTGCTGGAATAGCTCAGTGTACCCACCGTCCGCCTCCGTACTCATAGAAAACGACGCTTCTTTCTGGTTTTAATTCCACTTACATCCTCCTTTCTCACTTTCTCTCCCATCGAAGGAATGATGGGGAAGGAGGAGACGTCTACTGTAGAGGTCCGGGGATGGGTGCATGTAGTGGGCGGCAGGGTGGGTGGCGGGCGGATCTGACGGACACACGCACAAGACATCTGAAGACAAAAACTTGAGCCGTCACTGTTAGCGGCCCAGTCGCTTGATTTACTGACTTGGAATGAGGCTCTAAATTGCGTGAAGCTCCCCAGGTTATTTGTCGAAGCAGAGGAAGAGGAAGAGGAGGAGGAGGAGAAGACGAAGGAGGAGGAAGAGGAGGAGATCGAGTAGAAGAATGATGATCAGCTGGAAGATGAGGAATGGGGAAAAGGAGAAGCTGGAAAATGATTAGGGGAAGGAGGAGAATGATAGGTATGATGATGATGAGAAGGAGGAGGAGAAAGAGTTAAGGCGGAATAGGATGAGAAGGAAAGGAAGAAAGTTCCGAACAGACTTTCCAAGGTGAAAGTGAATGCCAGGATAGTGTATAACAGTGTAAGTTAATATAGAGAGTGAACGTGAAGGAGGTTTGCCTTACGAGGCTATTACCTGACAGTGTCTTACACTGACAGTGTTTTGCACTGACAGTGTCTTGCACTGACAGTGTCTTGCACTGACAGTGTCTTGCTCTGACAGTGTCATGCAATGACAGTGTGTTGCACTGACAGTATCTTGCTCCGGCAATGTCTTGTACTGACAGTGTCTTGCTCTGACAGTGTCTTGCTCTGACAGTGTCTTGCTCCGGCAATGTCTTGTACTGACAGTGTTTTGCATTGACTGTCTTGCTCCGACAGTGCCTTTCTCCGACAGTGTCTTGCTCTGACAGTTGGGTGAAAAAGCTAGCGGGGATAAGTTAGCTGATGCTAAACTTCTGAACGAGTCAGCACTAACTCTGAAGTACTGAATGAGTCACCGCTGACTCTGGGTTCTCCTGCTGCTGAGTCAGTATCTACCTCAAACCAGCTGCTGTGTTGACGTCCTTCGCACAATTTTGTACACAATACTGACAAGTGTAAGTAAGTAAGTAAGTAAGTAAGTAAGTAAGTAAGTTTATTCAGGTATACACAAATACAGTTACATAGAATTATCGTACATAGCAGCATATGTGTAGAGAACCTTGGATTACCCAAAAAAGTCAGACAGAGTGACTTATTTCCATTGGGGTCCTTTTATTTCCAGTGGAGTTTGATGTATGTGCAGCAGTTAAGAATCTTGATTGTCGAAAAGTTTCGCCAGCTCTGCAGGCTTCTTCAGTCGAATAATAGGTGATTAAACATTGAAGACAGAAGAAGCAATGGAGAGGTAAAGATGATGTGCTCAGTTCCTCTTCCTTGAAGGAGTAATTTTGAGGTGGTCAGTCCCTCAGTTTTGAAGAAGTCACATTGTTTGACTTTTTGTTGGGTTGTCTCTGGGTGAAGCTCCGTAATGTATTTTTGTGTGTCCATAACTTCTGCGTGCCTTTAACTATAAAAAAAAATGTGTATTATGTACGCAAACTTAAATGAAACCTCATTTATAAGTAGACTCTCACCTCCTGGTAGGGACTGTTAGCCAGTGGGCCCCAATGGAAATAAGTCACTCTGTCTGACTTTTTTGGGTTATCCCAGGTTCTCTACACATATGCTGCTATGTATGATAATTCTATGTAACTGTATTTGTGTATACCTGAATAAACTTACTTACTTACACTCACTTGGTCAACCGCAGCTGTAGGTGACACTGACACAGCTGCTGTTGACGTGACTCAAGACAGTCCGCAACGCCCGTCGTTCCTCCTCTTTTTTTAGACCAAAATTGGATACATCAGCATGAATAGGCTACTACCCTATTTTATATAATAGTCACCCCAATGGAAATAAGTCACACTGACTTTTTTGGGGTTATCCTACACTATGTATGATAATTGTACTTATGTATACTAGTAACTAAAAAAAAACTTACCCCTGGTTGCTAGTTGGGCGAGGGTGGCTGGTGGGTCTTGGTTCCCAGGGCTGTCTTAAATTATTGACAGTGTTGTCTTAGTCAAGTTGTGACGCTTTAACCCCGGTGTGTTTATAGTTGACACACTGTGTAGAGACTTCCTGTTGATTTCTTATTGGCTCGTAACACAACCGAGATGGACGGGCCTTAGAACGCACTTAACACTCATGGAAATAAGTCAGTTTTTTGGGTTATCCTGGATGATTTACATATATGTTACTAGATGTGATAATTATACTTATGTGTACCTGTACCTCAATAAAATTACTTGCTAAGAGGGCGGAGGATCTCTTTGCAATGTGATCTCTCAGTGCTAATATCTGGGAAGGAAGAGGGAGATGGGGATATTCTGTGAAGAGTGGTCTCAGACCCGGCCTGGTCTCAGACCGGACTGGGGGGTGTTGGTCCCCGAAGCCCTCTCCAAGCATACTTCAGGTACCATACGGAAGGAAATAAAGGGTAGTAGAGACGCTGCTTGTCCACTCAGCCAATATCAGATTGTTGAAAAGCTGACACCATGTATTTGGGGTCTAAGCCCTTGTTGCCCTTGGGGCAGCTGGGGCTTCGTTATAAGTGACAACCACATAGCTGTCTTGATCTCGACAATGTTCGATCGTTTGTGGGTTGTCAGCTTTGTCTTAACCAAATCTCTTTAATTTGTCCACCAGTTCTGACTTGGCTGGTAAATCTAGTCGAACCGACCTTGGAGGCGAAATAGAGCCGTATTTGCCCTCTTTATTGGTAACTTTAAGTTTCATGAGCCCTTTTTTTCGTTCTTGAGAGATGCTGTATCTTACAGTACTTTTGTATACTGAGAACTTTGTCTTTTCCATCACTTTATTGACTACTAACTACGTTCACCATCTCGATTTTTTGATGACTCTTCCATCGAGATAATTACTTCTTTGAAAGTGTCATTATTTTACCCTCCCACACTCAACACACACACACACGCTGAAGTGTGTCTTACCATGACGGTCACAGCGGCGGGTTAGCTGAAACCTTTAGTCAGATCTCAAAGTCTCCTAGAGATGCTTGGTGGAAAGAGACACATATGCAGTATAATGTGATCCTTAACGGACAAGAGAGAGAGAGAGAGAGAGAGAGAGAGAGAGAGAGAGAGAGAGAGAGAGAGAGAGAGAGAGAGAGAGAGAGAGAGAGAGAGAGAGAGAGAGAGAGAGAGAGAGAGAGAGAGAGAGAGAGAGAGAGAGGGGGGGGGGGTAGCTGGACCGTGGTTACTGAAGCTAGGTCTGTGAAGCACCAGTTCAAAGGAGAATTATTGTTTTCACTGACTGTAGTACAATAATTAGAGTTGCAAACCAGTGCTGCTGGGATACATCGTCCTGTTACTTAAGGTGCTCAGCTGTGCTCACTAACAATCGGGTGAAATGGGGAGTCCTGTAAATGAGCTGGTCTGGAGTTCTGTATATGTTCTGGTCTGGAGTTCTTATACATGTCCAAATCCTTCAGCCAGAGCTCATGTACAATGGGCTTCGCCAATGTGTACCTTTCCCGGTTCTGTTCTACAGGTGGTGTGAGGAGACAGCTGGTTGCTTCAGAATGCCTTCTGTTAGCCTTGTCATTCTCATGATATATTGGTTATGATTTTCTCCACTTCACGATGAGTGCAGGCTCCAAATGGATCACACAAGCATTTGTTAGATTCGTCGATTCTCAAAAACTATAATCCCCAGCAACATCACAGACACAGCAGGTGGCTGCAGCATCCCAAGCAGTGGATGC
>NC_091295.1:46542487-46552487 GCF_038502225.1 Cherax quadricarinatus
GTAGCAGTAGCAGTAGCAGTAGCAGCAGTAGCAGTAGCAGTAGCAGTGTACAGTAGCAGTAGCAGCAGCAGTAGCAGAAGTGCGGGTACTCCATGAGAGGTCTTGTTTTAGGTCTTTCCTAGGAAGCAACAACAAGAGTAGTGTACCTCCTAGGTGTCTGTATACTGCTATGTGCTAGGTAAGAGTAACAGCAACAGGTGTTAGGTTCACCTCGTATCACAAACTCAAGTACTTTTCCAGGGTCGAGTAGTATCCGATCGTTCTGTAAATCGACTAAGCGCATTCAGAATTCAATCAATATTTAGGAATTTATGTAAACAAAGTAGAATTGTATAGTTTTATTTATACTCCCAACGCTAGAACGTATTTACAATATACACATTTATACACAGTTGTTTAGCATAAGTTAAATAGGTTGGTTAACTGAATGTCAGAGAGGACTGGTGTACTGTGTGGTGTTTACTAGCTAGAGGCACGAGAGAGTCTGTCTGAGGGGCTCCTAGAAACGTGGTGACCTTCCCAGGCTGCGCACCCTCACTCTGAAACATCAGAAGGCTGCAGCACCTAGTTAACCTAATGAATTCTAGGTGGATTAACTAATTGCTAGATGGCTCATGCTAATCGTGCTTCTAGTTGGTAGAGATAGCATGAACCAGAGTGGTTCTGAATGACGTGTGTTGTTTACAGGACGAATGGCCCATAACGGAGAGCTGAATAATCTGGTGCACATACCTAGCTCCTGGTCTTGTCTCTTAATTGGCTGTGATTGGATTCACTCCCTCCCAGTCTCGTAGACCTGTTCTTACCTATCCTTAAAGCTGTGCATAAAGGCTGCAGCTATAATATCCTTGCTTAGTTCATTTCGCTTTCTAACTCTCACTGAGGTCGACAAAATATTTCCTGATTGGCTCACTTGGTATTTTCTCAGTCCTCTCTAAGTCATTTGATTATTTTGTGAGTTGTTCTCCTGTTTTGTCCGGTTCTTCTGTATTTTAAAATCTTCAAGTTCAGTTCCCTTTGTTTTGAGAACAGCATCACTGTGATCCTCTCACCGTGTTACATCAAGTGACAGGTCCATGAGACTATGTGATCCTCTCAGCGTGTTACATCAAGTGACAGGTCCATGAGACTGCTCTATAATCTTACATTGACGTGACACTTATTTTGACGTTCTTAAAAGTTATTCTTAGATTCACTAAAGCAACATTCGCTGAAGAGGTTACGCTACTGTTATGCGCCTTTAGCGGTATACTCGGTACTACGCTCACCTCGTGGTCCTTCTCTCACTGTGTGTGTTGTTTGCAGTCCTTGTCCCTGAGCCTTTTCTGTGTTTCTGGATTTCTGTTTCCTTTTCATAACATTGATTTTTCCGAGGCTGATTCCCAACAGCCATTTCTCTGACCAATCACGCAGCTCGTCCAGGTTCAGTTGTAGTATCTGCTCGTCATTATCTGTTTTTAACTCTTCTACTTGACTGCGCAGAATATGTAAACAGGAACACACTTGTCCATTTCTCCCACCACGTCACTTACACTAGAATGAGTATCGGTCCCAGTACCAAGCCTCGTGGAAGCCTACTTCTCACACTTGTTCTCCCACACGTCTCTTTTTTGGAACATCATTCGTTGTTTCTCTACCTTTAGGTGTAAATTTTAATACCTTTCAGGTGGTGGTATTTCTTAGGACGCAGGACAAGTGTGTCCTGACACTGGTCTTAGTTATGCGATGATCCACTAACTGAAGCTCTTGGCCCCATGATCGAAGCCTTCCACTGGCTTACTGGTCTAACCAATGAAAATGAAAAAAAAAGAAATAAGATAAACGTGATAAAACGTAGAGTTCCTGAATCTATAAATATCGAAGTGATGAACAACAACACAACACCGTGACTGGAACAATACACAAATAACCAACGCAAAAGAGACTGAAACTTAGGACGACGTTTCGGTCCGACTTGTCAGACCGAAACGTCGTCACAAGTCTCATTCTCCTATGTGAGGGTTATTTGTGCATTATTTAAGTGATAGCTGCCCTCTCTTGTTCCCCCCCCCATCCATTTTTGCCCGGTCTCTTGCCCGGTACACCGAGGAAATATAAAATCTTGTAATCTCAAAAAAAAAAAAAAAAAAAATATGCCTTCTTGCACTTTAAAAATATACTGCCTGCCCATCCCTCTCCTGTGTGTGTGTGTGTGTGTGTGTGTGTGTGTGTGTGTGTGTGTGTGTGTGTGTGTGTGTGTGTGTGTGTGTGTGTGTGTGTGTGTGTGTGTGTGTGTGTGTGTGTGTGTGTGCGTGTGAGCGTGTGCACGCACGCACGCACCACATAATGAGGCTGAGTAAGTCGTGGTGTTGATGAGGTGATTACCTCAGCTCGTCCGTGAGTCTCCAGCGCTCCAGTTGTTTCAAAATTGTGCCAAGTTTACCTCGCCCCCTGACTCTCTCGCTACTTTTTTCTCCAGGCTGGTGCCACCTGTCTGGACGATGGTGCCACCTGTCTGGATGGTGGTGCCACCTGTCTAGACGCTGGTGTCACCTGTCTGGACACTGGTGCTACTTTTCTGGACATTGGTACTACTTTTCTGGACACTGGTGCCACTTTTCTAGACACTTTTTGGACACTGGTGCAACCTGTCCGGACGCTGGTGTCACCTTTCTGGACGCTGCTGCCACTTTTCACAAAAATGTATCAGTGCCTCTAAACACTGTTCCACTTTTCCGGACACTGTTGCCACTTGTTGATCGAGACTATTGCTCCTTTTCCAGGTAGTGTTGCTCATTTTCCGGCCACTGTTGCTCCTTTTCCAGTGCTGCTCCTTTCCAGGTAGTGCTGCCCTTCCAGCAAGTTGCTCCCTTTCAGGTAGTGTCGCTCAGCCTTCCGGGCGTTGCTGTCTTCCAGGTAGTGTTGCTCCTTTTCCAGGTAGTGTTGCTCCTTTTCCAGGCAGTGTTGCTCCTTTTCCAGGTAGTGTTGCTCATTTTCCGGGCGTTGTTGCTCCTTTTCCAGGTAGTGTTGCTCCTTTTCCAGGTAGTGTTGCTCCTTTTTCAGGTAGTGCTGCTCATTTTCAAGGCAGTGCTGCTCATTTTCCAGGTAGTGCTGCTCATTTTCAAGGCAGTGCTGCTCATTTTCCAGGTAGTGCTGCTCATTTTCCAGGTAGTGCTGCTCATTTTCAAAGCAGTGCTGCTTATTTTCCAGGTAGTGCTGCTCATTTTCAAGGCAGATTTGCTCCTTTTCCAGGTAGTGTTGCTCCTTTTCCAGGCAGAGTTACTCCTTTTCCAGGTAGTGTTGTTCCTTTTCCAGGTAGTGCTGCTCATTTTCCAGGTAGTGCTGCTCCTTTTCCAGGTAGTGTTGCTCCTTTTTCAGGTAGTGTTGCTCCTTTTCCAGGTAGTGTTGTTCCTTTTCCAGGTAGTGATGCTCCTTTTCCAGGCAGATTTGCTCCTTTTCCAGGTAGTGTTGCTCCTTTTTCAGGTAGTGTTGCTCCTTTTTCAGGTAGTGCTGCTCCTTTTCCAGGCAGATTTGCTCCTTTTCCAGGTAGTGTTGTTCCTTTTCCAGGTAGTGTTGTTCCTTTTCCAGGTAGTGTTGCTCCTTTTCCAGGTAGTGTTGCTCCTTTTCCAGGTAGTGTTGCTCCTTTTCCAGGTAGTGTTGCTCCTTTTCCAGGTAGTGTTGCTCCTTTCCCAGGTAGTGCTGCTCCTTTTCCAGGCAGATTTGCTCCTTTTCCAGGTAGTGTTGCTCCTTTTCCAGGTAGTGTTGCTCCTTTTCCAGACAACATTGTTCTTTTTCAAGGGGTGTCTATCTGGTTAGAAGGGGAAGGGGCAGAGTGAGGGACGGACCGGGTGAGGGAGGGGCTGAGTGAGGAAGGAGCTGAGTGAGGGAGGGGCTGAGTGAGGGAGTGGCTGAGTGAGGGAGGGGCTGAGTGAGGGACGGACCGGGTGAGAGAGGGGCTGAGTGAGGGACGGACCGGGTGAGGGAGGGGCTGAGTGAGGGACGGACCGTGAGGGGAGGGGCTGAGCAGGACGGACCGGGTGAGGGAGGGGCTGAGGTGAGGAAGGAGCTGGGAGGAGGGAGGGCTGAGTGAGGGAGGGGGCTGAGGAGGAGGGGCTGGAGTGAAGGAATGGCTTAGTGAGGGAGGGGCTGAGTGAGGGAGGGGCTGAGTGAGGAAGGAGCTGAGTGAGGGAGGGGCTGAGTGAGGGAGTGGCTGAGTGAGGGAGGGGCTGAGTGAGGGACGGACCGGGTGAGGGAGGGGCTGAGTGAGGAAGGAGCTGAGTGAGGGAGGGGCTGAGTGAGGGAGGGGCTGAGTGAGGGAGGGGCTGAGTGAAGGAGTGGCTGAGTGAAGAAGGGGCTGAGTGAGGGAGTGGCTGAGTAAGGGAGGGGCTGAGTGAGGGACGGACCGGGTGAGGGAGGGGCTGAGTGAGGAAGGAGCTGAATGAGGGAGAGGCTGAGTAAGGGAGGGGGCTGAGGAGGGGGAGGGGCTGGGAGTGGGGAAGGAGTGGCTGAGTGAGGGAGGGGCTGAGTGAGGGAGTGGCTGAGTAAGGGAGGGGCAGAGTGAGGGACGGACAGGGTGAGAGAGGGGCTGAGTGAGGAAGGAGCTGAGTGAGGGAGGGGCTGAGTGAGGGAGTGGCTGAGTGCAGGAGGGCTGGAGTGAGGACGGACCGATGAGGAGGGGCTGCGTGGAGGGAGGGGCTGAGTGAGGAAGGAGCTGAGTGAGGGAGGGGCTGAGTGAGGGAGGGGCTGAGTGAGGGAGGGGCTTAGTAAGGGAAGGGCTGAGTGAGGGAGGGGCTGAGTGAGGGCGGGGCTTAGTGAGGGAGGGGCTGAGTGAGAGAGGGGCTGAGTGAGGGAGGGACTGAGTGAGGGAGGGGCTGAGTGAGGGAGTGGCTGAGTGAAGGAGTGGCTGGGTGATGAGGCCGAGTGAGGAGCACATGAGGGAGGGGCTGAGGAAGGAGGGCTAAGGAGGGAGGGGCTGAGGAAGGAGGGCTGGAGGAGGGAGGGGCTGATTGAAGGAGGGAGGGAGGAGGGAGGGGCTGAGGAAGGAGTGGCTGAGGAGGAGGGCTGAGTGAAGGAGTGGCTGGAGGAGGGAGGGCTGAGGAGGGAGGCTGAGTGAGAGGCTGGAGGAAGGAGGGCTGAGTGAGGGGCTGAGTGAAGGAGTGGCTGAGTGAGGGAGGGGCTGAGTGAAGGAGTGGCTGAGTGAGGGAGGGGCTGAGTGAAGGAGTGGCTGAGTGAGGGAGGGGCTGAGTGAAGGAGTGGCTGAGTGAGGGAGAGGTTGAGTGAAGGAGTGGCTGAGTGAGGGAGGGGCTGAGTGAGGGAGTGGCTGAGTGAGGGAGGGGCTGAGTGAGGGAGGGACTGAGTGAGGGAGAGGCTGAGTGAGGGAGAGGCTGAGTGAGGGAGGGGCTGAGTGAGGGAGGGGCTGAGTGCGGAGGACTTGTTTATATGAATTGAGGAGGAGGACTGAGGAGGGAGGGGCTGAGGAGAGAGGCTGGGAGTGAGGGAGGGCTGGAGTGGAGGAGGGCTGAGGAGGAGGGACTGAGGAGGGAGGACCGGAGAGGGACTGAGTGAGGGAGGGGCTGAGTGAGGGAGGGACTGAGTGAGGGAGGGGCTGAGTGAGGGAGGGGCTGAGTGAGGGAGGGGCTGAGTGAGGGAGGGGCTGAGTGAGGGAGGGACTGAGTGAGGGAGGGACTGAGTGAGGGAGGGGCTGAGTGAGGGAGGGGCTGAGTGAGGGAGGGACTGAGTGAAGGAGTGGCTGAGTGAGGAGGGGCTGAGTGAGGGAGGACTGAGGAGGAGGGGCTGAGTGAGGAGGGCCGAGTGTGGGGAGGGGCTGGAGGAGGGAGGGGCTGGAGTGAGGGAGGGGCTGAGTAAAGAGGGGCTGGGAGTGAGGAGGGGCTGGAGTGAGGGAGGGGGGCTGAGTGAGGAGGGGCTGAGTGAGGAGGGGCTGAGGAGGGAGGGAACTGGAGGAGGGAGGGGCTGGAGTGAGGGAGGGACTGAGTGAGGGAGGGGCTGAGTGAGGGAGGGGCTGAGTGAGGGAGGGGCTGGGTGAAGGAGTGGCTGAGTGAGGGAGGGGCTGAGTGAGGGAGGGGCTGAGTGAGGGAGGGACTGAGTGAGGGAGGGACTGAGTGAGTGAGGGGCTGAGTGAGGGAGGTGCTGAGTGAGGGAGGGACTGAGTGAGGGAGGGACTGAGTGAGGGAGGGGCTGAGTGAGGGAGTGGCTGAGTGAGGGAGGGGCTGAGTGAGGGAGGGGCTGAGTGAGGGAGGGGCTGAGTGAGGGAGGGGCTGAGTGAGGGAGGGGCTGAGTGACTGTCTAACAAGAACACAGTTTTTATCAGTGACTGTCTAACAAGAACACAGTTTTTATCAGTGACTGTCTAACAAGAACACAGTTTTTATCAGTGACTGTCTAACAAGAACACAGTTTTTACCAGTGACTGTCTAACAAGAACACAGTTTTTACCAGTGACTGTCTAACAAGAACACAGTTTTTATCAGTGACTGTCTAACAAGAACACAGTTTTTATCAGTGACTGTCTAACAAGAACACAGTTTTTACCAGTGACTGTCTAACAAGAACACAGTTTTTATCAGTGACTGTCTAACAAGAACACAGTTTTTATCAGTGACTGTCTAACAAGAACACAGTTTTTACCAGTGACTGTCTAACAAGAACACAGTTTTTATCAGTGACTGTATAACAAGAACACAGTTTTTACCAGTGACTGTCTAACAAGAACAGTTTTTACCAGTGACTGTCTAACAAGAACACAGTTTTTACCAGTGACTGTCTAACAAGAACACAGTTTTTACCAGTGACTGTCTAACAAGAACACAGTTTTTACCAGTGACTGTCTAACAAGAACACAGTTTTTACCAGTGACTGTCTAACAAGAACACAGTTTTTACCAGTGACTATATATTACGGATCAGTATAGAAAATAGTAATATTTTATTAAAGAATGTTTTATTTATATTTCACATATGAGGGAGAAAACAGTTGTTTATATCAATGAATGAGAACATCAGGCATGTGAAATGTCATTATATGAGTCATCAATATAATGATGTTCTCACCTTGACCTTAGAGAGAGAGAGAGAGGCACCATAATGGTAATATCGGTGCAGTAGTAAGTATGAATGGGAGAGTGTTGGCACCTGGGAAAGTCGACATCCTTGGGGTGAAATTTGACTCCAAACTGACCACGAAAAACCATGTTGTAAATCTTGCAAACAAGTCAACCATGTATCTTGCATCCCCTGCTTGACAGCAGGGGTTGCAAGATTCTGTATGAGGCACAAGTACGCTTACACCTTGAGTATGCTCCACTTTCTTGGTTTGCCTGCCTCCCCTCTCATCTGCGACTGCTTGACAGAGAGAACAGAGCAAGATCGTCTCATCTCTCGCCAGGACCCATCCTGGATAGATCTGTCATTTCAGCAGAGCCTTCAACATAGGAGGGATGTGGTGGCCTACTCGTTGGTGTACAAGGCCAATATTGTCAAAGTACCACACTTGGATCCACTTCGAGGACAGAGTGAAACAAGCTTTTATACCACAAGACGGGCAGAAAGCAGCAACTTCACTGTGGCTGTACCCTTCTCCAGAACATCACTCTATCTGAGATCATACATACCCAGGATGACTCGAGTCTGGAACACATTCGTACAGCATTATGATGTCAACGAGATAAAGTCAGTTGATCAAATGAGAATGCTGGCCCATGATGGTTCCAATCATCCTGTTTTCCTACTTGTATGTCCTATAACAATAAAATGCTTTCAAATGAGCTGATGTAGATAATAGCTCTTAGGCTTGCCAATGCTAGGGAATCCTTAACCTAACCTGTCAAACCCTGTGTAATGAGAGAGAGAGAGAGAGAGAGAGAGAGAGAGAGAGAGAGAGAGAGAGAGAGAGAGAGAGAGAGAGAGAGAGAGAGAGAGAGAGAGAGAGAGAGAGAGAGAGAGAGAGAGAGAGAGAGAGAGAGAGAGAGAGAGAGAGAGAGAGAGAGAAAGCAGTGATTCTTGTTTTACTGTGGATGGAAGCAGAATCAACAATAACATCTTCAACGTATCTCAAGCCTCTTGATTTTTGTTAAGTTAACAAATACAACTGCAACTTCACTTGTTGTACTGTCACTATTGATGTCCCTCCAGCAAGATGTTTGTCGGTGACCGCCAGGAAATAACTACCCCTTACATGCTGTAGAATTAATCAGTAAAATCACCCTCATATACACCTGCTTATACACATGTATGGTCGAAGTCGGACCGAAACATCATTAAATGTTTCTATGTGAGGGTTGTCTGTGTGTTGCTCCAGTCAGGGTTATCTGTGTTTTGTTCCAGTCAGGGTTATCTGTGTGTTGTTCCAGTCAGGGTTATCTGTGTGTTGTTCCAGTCAGGGTTATCTGTGTGTTGTTCCAGTCAGGGTTATCTGTGTGTTGTTCCAGTCAGGGTTATCTGTGTGGTGTTCCAGTCAGGGTTATCTGTATGTCGTTCCAGTCAGTGGTATCTGTGTGTTGTTCCAGTCAGGGTTATCTGTGTATTATACCAGTCAGGGTTATCTGTGTGTTGTTCCAGTCAGGGTTATCTGTGTGTTGTTCCAGTCAGGGAACTGTGCCTCTTTGCTCGGTATGGCAGCATCGCGGTCTGATCACAGTAGCAGGTGAGAATGTGACTCTGATGTTGTTTTCCTCTGCAGGAGACGTCAAACTTGATGAAGCTCAAGTTTTCTCTTTGATACTAAAGTTAAATGTCACCTCCGGAATACAAGATTTCTCTACACATGAAGCATCTTGAAGAACAAAAAAGGAATAGTACCGTGACTGTCACATTGACAGAAGAGAGTGACTGAGCCCTCGACTATATATACTGGCTCATTCTCTTCTGTCAGTATGACTTGTAAATGATCCGAGTCGGACCGAAACATCTGCACAAGCTCCTTTCTGTCCTGTGTGCAGGTTATTGGTGCGTGCAGCATCTTGAGAATTCAAAACTGACGGAACTTTACTTTGCTACACGAGTTGTTTGGAAATCGCTTGTTTAACTGGTAGATTAACCTGTCTACGAGAGGAAAGTAAACGACAGTCCAGACTTCACGAGAAGTATATAGCTATTTGATGACGATATCCAAGTTGATAGTCAACAACAAACTCATGTCAGTGAGGTGATTGAGAGAGTTGTCGCACTGTCCTTGACAAGTAAGACACATGTCCAACATCTGGGTATCTTGGAGTTGGTGTGAGGAGCTCCTTACGGTGCTCGTCACACCAAAGTTGAGGGACTGATTACCTCATCTTGTGTATATAGTTCTTCTGTCTTCCAATTATGTCCTTGAGTTTGTATTGATAAAGCCACTGGATGGCGAAACGTCTAACAATAAAAATACCCAGATGTTGCACATGTGTCTTAATCTTCAACTTGTCAGAATGATATACCATTTTTCAACGCACTGTCCTTATTGCACAGCTCTGCCAGCCGCTTCGCACACCTGAACTGCATCTTGCACGATGGGATGTGTCCGAGTTGCATGTGCCCAGCAAGGATGTGTCAGAGTTGCATGTGCCCAGCAAGGATGTGTCAGAGTTGCATGCAGCCCGGGCAAGGATGTGTCCGAGTTGCACAGTGCCCAGCAAGGATGTGTCCGAGTTGTACAGCTCAGCAAGGAGGTGTCAGAGTTGCATGTGCCCAGCAAGGATGTGTCAGAGTTGCATGTGCCCAGCAAGGATGTGTCAGAGTTGCATGTGCCCAGCAAGGATGTGTCAGAGTTGCATGTGCCCAGCAAGGATGTGTCCGAGTTGCATGTGCCCAGCAAGGATGTGTCAGAGTTGCATGTGCCCAGCAAGGATGTGTCAGAGTTGCATGTGCCCAGCAAGGATGTGTCAGAGTTGCATGTGCCCAGCAAGGATGTGTCCGAGTTGCATGTGCCCAGCAAGGATGTGTCAGAGTTGCATGTGCCCAGCAAGGATGAGTAACGCTATTCAAACTTAAACCCTAGGTTCAGTATCTTTCCGGCTGGACCAGTATTA
>NC_091295.1:46559987-46587487 GCF_038502225.1 Cherax quadricarinatus
ACACACACACACATACTAGACACACACACTAGACACACACATACACCAGTTTGGAATCCACACTTGATCAAGCACGTCAAGAAATTAGAGAAAGTGCAAAGGTTTGCGACAAGGTTAGTTCCAGAGCTAAGGGGAATGTCCTACGAAGAAAGGTTAAGGAAAACCGGCCTGACGACACTGGAGGACAGGAGGGTTAGGGGAGACATGATAACGATATAAAAAATTCTGCGTGGAATAGACAAGGTGGACAGAGATAGGATATTCCAGAGAGGGGACACAGAAATAAGGGGTCACAAAGTTGAAGACTCATATAAGCCACAGAGATGTTAGGAAGTATTTCTCCAGTTATAGAGTAGTCTGGAAGTGGAACAGTCTAGCAAGTGATGTAGTGGAGGCAGGAAGCATACATAACTTTAAGATGAGGTATGATAAAGCTCATGGAGTAGGGAGAGAGAGGACCTAGTAGCGCTCAATGAAAAGGCGGGGCCAGGAGCTGAGTCTCGACCCTTGCAACCACAATTAGGCGAGCACACACACACACACACACACACACACACACACACACACACACACTCACACACACACACACACACACACACACACACACACACACACACACACTCACACACACACACACACACACACACACACACACACACACACACACACACACACACACACACACACACACACACACACACACACACACACACACACACACACACACACACACACACACACACACACACACACACACACACACACACACACACACACACACACACACACACACACACACACACACACCTGCTATTGTCATTTCTCCAGAGATTGCGCTAATGTACAATTCAGATGAGGGTGGGTGACGCCAGACTCAGGCAGCAGCACCAGACTCAGGCAGCAAGGCCCGCAGGGTAAGCTGCTTGCAGGCAACTCACCAACTGTTTCGCTAAGTCGATTAAAACTTGCTAATTATACTCTAAACCTCTTTTCCTACCCCGTTTCTTGTTGCTTCCTTCCCTCTTTCCCACGACTCAGTCAGCTTTCACATTTTTCCCGGAATTTATATAAATTTTTGACGTGTTTTTCACTGCTGGCGTCGTGGAGTTGCCTGGAACGTCGCTGCGAGAGGGTTCGTTGTGAGGGTTTGTTTATGAGGGTTCGTTGCGAGGGTTCGTTGTGAGGGTTTGTTTCAAGGGTTCGGTGTGAGGGTTCGTTGTGAGGGCTTGTTTACGAGGGTTCGTTGCGAGGGTTCGTTGTGAGGATTTGTTTCAAGGGTTCGGTGTGAGGGTTCGTTGTGAGGGCTTGTTTACGAGGGTTCGTTGCGAGGGTTCGTTGTGAGGATTTGTTTACGAGGGTTCGTTGCGAGGGTTCGTTGTGAGGGTTTGTTTCAAGGGTTCGGTGTGAGGGTTCGTTGTGAGGGTTTGTTTACGAGGTTCGTTGCGAGGGTTCATTACGGAGGGTTCGTTGTGAGGGTTCATTTCGAGGGGTTCGTTGTAAGGGTTCGTTGTGAGGGTTCGTTGTGGGGGGTTCGTTGTGAGGGTTCATTTCGAGGGGTTCGTTGTAAGGCTTCGTTGTGAGAATTCGTTTCGAGGGGTTTTGCTTCCTCGGTTCGTGAACTGTTGAGATTATTGACAAGAACTCGCATTCGATCTGCGAATTAGAAAAGTCTTTGTCTTCAACGAGGTTGTGAGGGGCGAAAAATGAGGGGCGAAATGTGAAGGGCGAAATGTGAAGGGCGAAATGTAAAGGGCGAAATGTGAATTTGCGAAATGTGAAGGGCGAAATGTGAAGGGAGAAATGTGATGGGAGAAATATGAGGGGCGAAATGTGAAAGTCGAAATGTGAAGGGCGAAATGTGAAAGGCAAAATGTGAAGGGCGAAATGTGAAGGGCGAAATGTGAAGGGCGAAATGTGAAGGGCGAAATGTGAGGGGCAAAATGTGAAGGGCGAAATGTGAAGGGCGAAATGTGAAGGGCGAAATGTGAGGGGCGAAATGTGAAGGGCGAAATGTGAAGGGCAAAATGTGAGGGGCGACATGTGGGAGGCGAAATGTGAAGAGCGAAATGTGAAGGGCGAAATGTGAGGGGCGAAATGTGAAGAGCGAAATGTGAAGGGCAAAATGTGAGGGGCGACATGTGAGGGGCGAAATGTGAAGAGCGAAATGTGAAGGGCGAAATGTGAAGGGCAAAATGTGAGGGGCGAAATGTGAGGGGCGAAATGTGAGGGGCGAAATGTGATCATTAACACACTGGGAAACTTGAGAAAGCTATAGAGAATTGTTTAGTTCACGTTTTACTGAATATACGATTTTTTTTGTGTTTAATAAGGCGAATTCCTTTAAAAAAATTGAACTTAAAGAAAAAACAAAATTCTTACGGATTGATGAATATATTTCTTTTCATTACCAGTATAAAATGTTTTGTTTTTGGACCAATTCTAACGATATAATATACGTATATAACAACAACAACAATAAACGAGGGGACGGGGGAAGTAAAGGGGTAGAGGAGGGGGGAAGAAGGAGGGTAGAGGAGGGGGAGGTTGACTATCAAGACTACATCTGCCTATAATAGTGTACTAACTGGGATTCATTGCTCGGCGACCGGAGGGGCCTCAGTAAGCCGCCAAGGAAGTTACAATTTTTATCTCTCTCTCTCTCTCTCTCAGTCGGGGAATACACTAATTTTTGGAATGTATAAGCGAGAGGGTTATGGTACGGATCTGCTGCGGTTGCAGGTGTTGTGTTTGGAGGTGTTGTTTTGTGGAGTTGTGGTGATGTTGTGTTGCGGGTGTTGTGAGAGGTGTTATAGTGCAAATGTTGGGGGGGGGGGTGTTATGGTGCAGGCGTTGTGAGAGGTGTTATGGTGCAGGTGTTGTGGGAGATGTTGCTTAGCGCTTCTTTTTGATTATAATAATAATAATAATGTGGGAGGTGTTATGGTGCAGGTGTTGTGAGAGATGTTATGCGCAGGTGTTGTGAAAGGTGTTATGGTGTAGGTGTTGTGGAAGGCGTTATGGTGCAGATGTTGTGGTGGAGGTCTACCTACCTGGAGTCTACCTGGAGGGCATTCCGGGGATCAACGCCCCCGCGGCCCGGTCCACGACCAGGCCTCCCGGTGGATCAGGGCCTGATCAACCAGGCTGTTACTGCTGGCCGCACGTAGTCCAACGTACGAACCACAGAGCGGCTGATCTGGCACCAACTCTAAGTATCTGTCCAGTTCCCTCTTGAAGGCAGCCAGGGGCCCATTGGTAATTCCCCTTATGCATGGTGGGAGGTACTGTGGCGCAGGTATTTTGGAAGGGGTGCCGTATTGTAGGTGTTTTAATGAAGGTGTAGCAAATGTGTTGTGTTGCAGGTGTTGTGATGCAGGTGTTGAGATACAGAGGTCACCTGGACAGGTGTCACCAAGGGTTATATGTACCCACAATATGTAAGGGAAGACGCCTCTCTTGGCTTCAATTATTAATATTCATATCTAGCTCAGGTGAGGAGGATTTAAGGTGAGGCCAAGGTGGAGGCCAGTAGGGAGGCCAGTGTAGAGGCCAGTGTAGAGGCCAGTGTAGAGGCCAGTGTAGATGACAGCTTAGAGGTCAGTGTGGAGGACAGTGTAGAGACCAGTATAGAGGCTAGTGTAGAGGGCAGTGTAGAGGCCAGGGTAGAGGTCAGTGTAGAGGCCACTGTAGATGACAGCTTAGAGGTCAGTGTAGAGGCCAGTGTAGAGGCCAGGGTAGAGGCCAGTGTAGAGGCCAGGGTAGAGGCCAGTGTAAAAACCAGTGTAGAGGCCAAGGTAGAAACCAGTGTAGAGGCCAGGGTAGAGGCCAGGGTAGAGGCCAGTGTAGAGGCCAGGGTAGAGGCCAGGGTAGAGGCCAGTGTAGAGGCCAGGGTAGAGGCCAGGGTAGAGGCCAGTGTAGAGGCCAGGGTAGAGGCCAGTGTAGAAGCCTAGGTAAGGACCAGTGTAGAGGCCAGGGTAGAGGACAGGGTAGAGGCCAGTGTAGAGGCCAGGGTAGAGGCCAGTGTAGAAACCAGTGTAGAGGCCAAGGTAGAAACCAGCGCAGAGGCCAAGGTAGAGGCCAGGGTAGAGGCCAAGGTAGAGGCCAGGGGTAGATAAGATAGATTATTTCTCCATGAGAATCAAGTTTAACTCAGGTAAGAACGTCAGTGATCTGTCAAGCTTATCTCTTGTTAATGATGACGTGTGTGTGTGTGTGTGTGTGTGTGTGTGTGTGTGTGTGTGTGTGTGTGTGTGTGTGTGTGTGTGTGTGTGTGTGTGTGTGTGTGTGTGTGTGTGTGTGTGTATGTGTGTGTGTGTGTGTGTGTGTGTGTGTGTGTGTGTGTGTGTGTGTGTGTGTGTGTGTGTGTGTGTGTGTGTGTGTGTGTGTGTGTGTGTGTGTGTGTGTGTGTGTGTGTGTGTGTGTGTGTGTGTGTGTGTGTGTGTGTGTGTGTGTGTGTGTGTGTGTGTGTGTGTGTGTGTGTGTGTGTGTGTGTGTGTGTGTGTGTGTGTGTGTGTGTGTGTGTGTGTGTGTGTGTGTGTGTGTGTGTGTGTGTGTGTGTGTGTGTGTGTGTGTGTGTGTGTGTGTGTGTGTGTGTGTGTGTGTGTGTGTGTGTGTGTGTGTGTGTGTGTGTGTGTGTGTGTGTGTGTGTGTGTGTGTGTGTGTGTGTGTGTGTGCGTGTGTGTGTGTGTGTGTGTGTGCGTGTGTGTGTGTGTGTGTGTGTACCTGTAATTTTTAACACAATATGACCACTCTTTGGAAGGTAGACTTAAGAAAATTTTCACTAATAATATCTCCCTCATTTTCTAGTGCACATTACATGTAACACAGCCGAGGTGTTGCCTCTCTGGCTAGTGTTGCTTCACTTACTGATGTAACACAGCCGAGGTGTTGCCTCTCTGGCTAGTGTTGCTTCACTTACTGATGTAACACAGCCGAGGTGTTGCCTCTCTGGCTAGTGTTGCTTCACTTACTGATGTAACACAGCCGAGGTGTTGCCTCTCTGGCTAGTGTTGCTTCACTTACTGATGTAACACAGCCGAGGTGTTGCCTCTCTGGCTAGTGTTGCTTCACTTACTGATATAACACAGCCGAGGTGTTGCCTCTCTGGCTAGTGTTGCTTCACTTACTGATGTAACACAACCGAGGTGTTGCCTCTCTGGCTAGTGTTGCTTCACTTACTGATGTAACACAACCGAGGTGTTGCCTCTCTGTCTAGTGTTGCTTCACTTACTGATGTAACACAGCCGAGGTGTTGCCTCTCTGTCTAGTGTTGCTTCACTTACTGATGTAACACAGCCGAGGGTGCCTCTTGCTAGTGTTGCTCTCTGCCTCTCTGGCTAGTGTTGCTTCACTTACTGATGTAACACAGCCGAGGTGTTGCCTCTCTGGCTAGTGTTGCTTCACTTACTGATGTAACACAGCCGAGGTGTTGCCTCTCTGGCTAGTGTTGCTTCACTTACTGATGTAACACAGCCGAGGTGTTGCCTCTCTGGCTAGTGTTGCTTCACTTACTGATGTAACACAGCCGAGGTGTTGCCTCTCTGGCTAGTGTTGCTTCACTTACTGATGTAACACAGCCGAGGTGTTGCCTCTCTGGCTAGTGTTGCTTCACTTACTGATGTAACACAGCCGAGGTGTTGCCTCTCTGGCTAGTGTTGCTTCACTTACTGATGTAACACAGCCGAGGTGTTGCCTCTCTGGCTAGTGTTGCTTCACTTACTGATGTAACACAGCCGAGGTGTTGCCTCTCTGGCTAGTGTTGCTTCACTTACTGATGTAACACAGCCGAGGTGTTGCCTCTCTGGCTAGTGTTGCTTCACTTACTGATGTAACACAGCCGAGGTGTTGCCTCTCTGGCTAGTGTTGCTTCACTTACTGATGTAACACAGCCGAGGTGTTGCCTCTCTGGCTAGTGTTGCTTCACTTACTGATGTAACACAGCCGAGGTGTTGCCTCTCTGGCTAGTGTTGCTTCACTTACTGATGTAACACAGCCGAGGTGTTGCCTCTCTGGCTAGTGTTGCTTCACTTACTGATGTAACACAGCCGAGGTGTTGCCTCTCTGGCTAGTGTTGCTTCACTTACTGATGTAACACAGCCGAGGTGTTGCCTCTCTGGCTAGTGTTGCTTCACTTACTGATGTAACACAGCCGAGGTGTTGCCTCTCTGGCTAGTGTTGCTTCACTTACTGATGTAACACAGCCGAGGTGTTGCCTCTCTGGCTAGTGTTGCTTCACTTACTGATGTAACACAGCCGAGGTGTTGCCTCTCTGGCTAGTGTTGCTTCACTTACTGATGTAACACAGCCGAGGTGTTGCCTCTCTGGCTAGTGTTGCTTCACTTACTGATGTAACACAGCCGAGGTGTTGCCTCTCTGGCTAGTGTTGCTTCACTTACTGATGTAACACAGCCGAGGTGTTGCCTCTCTGGCTAGTGTTGCTTCACTTACTGATGTAACACAGCCGAGGTGTTGCCTCTCTGGCTAGTGTTGCTTCACTTACTGATGTAACACAGCCGAGGTGTTGCCTCTCTGGCTAGTGTTGCTTCACTTACTGATGTAACACAGCCGAGGTGTTGCCTCTCTGGCTAGTGTTGCTTCACTTACTGATGTAACACAGCCGAGGTGTTGCCTCTCTGGCTAGTGTTGCTTCACTTACTGATGTAACACAGCCGAGGTGTTGCCTCTCTGGCTAGTGTTGCTTCACTTACTGATGTAACACAGCCGAGGTGTTGCCTCTCTGGCTAGTGTTGCTTCACTTACTGATGTAACACAGCCGAGGTGTTGCCTCTCTGGCTAGTGTTGCTTCACTTACTGATGTAACACAGCCGAGGTGTTGCCTCTCTGGCTAGTGTTGCTTCACTTACTGATGTAACACAGCCGAGGTGTTGCCTCTCTGGCTAGTGTTGCTTCACTTACTGATGTAACACAGCTTCACTTACGAGGTGTTGCCTCTCTGGCTAGTGTTGCTTCACTTACTGATGTAACACAGCCGAGGTGTTGCCTCTCTGGCTAGTGTTGCTTCACTTACTGATGTAACACAGCCGAGGTGTTGCCTCTCTGGCTAGTGTTGCTTCACTTACTGATGTAACACAGCCGAGGTGTTGCCTCTCTGGCTAGTGTTGCTTCACTTACTGATGTAACACAGCCGAGGTGTTGCCTCTCTGGCTAGTGTTGCTTCACTTACTGATGTAACACAGCCGAGGTGTTGCCTCTCTGGCTAGTGTTGCTTCACTTACTGATGTAACACAGCCGAGGTGTTGCCTCTCTGGCTAGTGTTGCTTCACTTACTGATGTAACACAGCCGAGGTGTTGCCTCTCTGGCTAGTGTTGCTTCACTTACTGATGTAACACAGCCGAGGTGTTGCCTCTCTGGCTAGTGTTGCTTCACTTACTGATGTAACACAGCCGAGGTGTTGCCTCTCTGGCTAGTGTTGCTTCACTTACTGATGTAACACAGCCGAGGTGTTGCCTCTCTGGCTAGTGTTGCTTCACTTACTGATGTAACACAGCCGAGGTGTTGCCTCTCTGGCTAGTGTTGCTTCACTTACTGATGTAACACAGCCGAGGTGTTGCCTCTCTGGCTAGTGTTGCTTCACTTACTGATGTAACACAGCCGAGGTGTTGCCTCTCTGGCTAGTGTTGCTTCACTTACTGATGTAACACAGCCGAGGTGTTGCCTCTCTGGCTAGTGTTGCTTCACTTACTGATGTAACACAGCCGAGGTGTTGCCTCTCTGGCTAGTGTTGCTTCACTTACTGATGTAACACAGCCGAGGTGTTGCCTCTCTGGCTAGTGTTGCTTCACTTACTGATGTAACACAGCCGAGGTGTTGCCTCTCTGGCTAGTGTTGCTTCACTTACTGATGTAACACAGCCGAGGTGTTGCCTCTCTGGCTAGTGTTGCTTCACTTACTGATGTAACACAGCCGAGGTGTTGCCTCTCTGGCTAGTGTTGCTTCACTTACTGATGTAACACAGCCGAGGTGTTGCCTCTCTGGCTAGTGTTGCTTCACTTACTGATGTAACACAGCCGAGGTGTTGCCTCTCTGGCTAGTGTTGCTTCACTTACTGATGTAACACAGCCGAGGTGTTGCCTCTCTGGCTAGTGTTGCTTCACTTACTGATGTAACACAGCCGAGGTGTTGCCTCTCTGGCTAGTGTTGCTTCACTTACTGATGTAACACAGCCGAGGTGTTGCCTCTCTGGCTAGTGTTGCTTCACTTACTGATGTAACACAGCCGAGGTGTTGCCTCTCTGGCTAGTGTTGCTTCACTTACTGATGTAACACAGCCGAGGTGTTGCCTCTCTGGCTAGTGTTGCTTCACTTACTGATGTAACACAGCCGAGGTGTTGCCTCTCTGGCTAGTGTTGCTTCACTTACTGATGTAACACAGCCGAGGTGTTGCCTCTCTGGCTAGTGTTGCTTCACTTACTGATGTAACACAGCCGAGGTGTTGCCTCTCTGGCTAGTGTTGCTTCACTTACTGATGTAACACAGCCGAGGTGTTGCCTCTCTGGCTAGTGTTGCTTCACTTACTGATGTAACACAGCCGAGGTGTTGCCTCTCTGGCTAGTGTTGCTTCACTTACTGATGTAACACAGCCGAGGTGTTGCCTCTCTGGCTAGTGTTGCTTCACTTACTGATGTAACACAGCCGAGGTGTTGCCTCTCTGGCTAGTGTTGCTTCACTTACTGATGTAACACAGCCGAGGTGTTGCCTCTCTGGCTAGTGTTGCTTCACTTACTGATGTAACACAGCCGAGGTGTTGCCTCTCTGGCTAGTGTTGCTTCACTTACTGATGTAACACAGCCGAGGTGTTGCCTCTCTAACACAGCCGAGGTGTTGCCTCTCTGGCTAGTGTTGCTTCACTTACTGATGTAACACAGCCGAGGTGTTGCCTCTCTGGCTAGTGTTGCTTCACTTACTGATGTAACACAGCCGAGGTGTTGCCTCTCTGGCTAGTGTTGCTTCACTTACTGATGTAACACAGCCGAGGTGTTGCCTCTCTGGCTAGTGTTGCTTCACTTACTGATGTAACACAGCCGAGGTGTTGCCTCTCTGGCTAGTGTTGCTTCACTTACTGATGTAACACAGCCGAGGTGTTGCCTCTCTGGCTAGTGTTGCTTCACTTACTGATGTAACACAGCCGAGGTGTTGCCTCTCTGGCTAGTGTTGCTTCACTTACTGATGTAACACAGCCGAGGTGTTGCCTCTCTGGCTAGTGTTGCTTCACTTACTGATGTAACACAGCCGAGGTGTTGCCTCTCTGGCTAGTGTTGCTTCACTTACTGATGTAACACAGCCGAGGTGTTGCCTCTCTGGCTAGTGTTGCTTCACTTACTGATGTAACACAGCCGAGGTGTTGCCTCTCTGGCTAGTGTTGCTTCACTTACTGATGTAACACAGCCGAGGTGTTGCCTCTCTGGCTAGTGTTGCTTCACTTACTGATGTAACACAGCCGAGGTGTTGCCTCTCTGGCTAGTGTTGCTTCACTTACTGATGTAACACAGCCGAGGTGTTGCCTCTCTGGCTAGTGTTGCTTCACTTACTGATGTAACACAGCCGAGGTGTTGCCTCTCTGGCTAGTGTTGCTTCACTTACTGATGTAACACAGCCGAGGTGTTGCCTCTCTGGCTAGTGTTGCTTCACTTACTGATGTAACACAGCCGAGGTGTTGCCTCTCTGGCTAGTGTTGCTTCACTTACTGATGTAACACAGCCGAGGTGTTGCCTCTCTGGCTAGTGTTGCTTCACTTACTGATGTAACACAGCCGAGGTGTTGCCTCTCTGGCTAGTGTTGCTTCACTTACTGATGTAACACAGCCGAGGTGTTGCCTCTCTGGCTAGTGTTGCTTCACTTACTGATGTAACACAGCCGAGGTGTTGCCTCTCTGGCTAGTGTTGCTTCACTTACTGATGTAACACAGCCGAGGTGTTGCCTCTCTGGCTAGTGTTGCTTCACTTACTGATGTAACACAGCCGAGGTGTTGCCTCTCTGGCTAGTGTTGCTTCACTTACTGATGTAACACAGCCGAGGTGTTGCCTCTCTGGCTAGTGTTGCTTCACTTACTGATGTAACACAGCCGAGGTGTTGCCTCTCTGGCTAGTGTTGCTTCACTTACTGATGTAACACAGCCGAGGTGTTGCCTCTCTGGCTAGTGTTGCTTCACTTACTGATGTAACACAGCCGAGGTGTTGCCTCTCTGGCTAGTGTTGCTTCACTTACTGATGTAACACAGCCGAGGTGTTGCCTCTCTGGCTAGTGTTGCTTCACTTACTGATGTAACACAGCCGAGGTGTTGCCTCTCTGGCTAGTGTTGCTTCACTTACTGATGTAACACAGCCGAGGTGTTGCCTCTCTGGCTAGTGTTGCTTCACTTACTGATGTAACACAGCCGAGGTGTTGCCTCTCTGGCTAGTGTTGCTTCACTTACTGATGTAACACAGCCGAGGTGTTGCCTCTCTGGCTAGTGTTGCTTCACTTACTGATGTAACACAGCCGAGGTGTTGCCTCTCTGGCTAGTGTTGCTTCACTTACTGATGTAACACAGCCGAGGTGTTGCCTCTCTGGCTAGTGTTGCTTCACTTACTGATGTAACACAGCCGAGGTGTTGCCTCTCTGGCTAGTGTTGCTTCACTTACTGATGTAACACAGCCGAGGTGTTGCCTCTCTGGCTAGTGTTGCTTCACTTACTGATGTAACACAGCCGAGGTGTTGCCTCTCTGGCTAGTGTTGCTTCACTTACTGATGTAACACAGCCGAGGTGTTGCCTCTCTGGCTAGTGTTGCTTCACTTACTGATGTAACACAGCCGAGGTGTTGCCTCTCTGGCTAGTGTTGCTTCACTTACTGATGTAACACAGCCGAGGTGTTGCCTCTCTGGCTAGTGTTGCTTCACTTACTGATGTAACACAGCCGAGGTGTTGCCTCTCTGGCTAGTGTTGCTTCACTTACTGATGTAACACAGCCGAGGTGTTGCCTCTCTGGCTAGTGTTGCTTCACTTACTGATGTAACACAGCCGAGGTGTTGCCTCTCTGGCTAGTGTTGCTTCACTTACTGATGTAACACAGCCGAGGTGTTGCCTCTCTGGCTAGTGTTGCTTCACTTACTGATGTAACACAGCCGAGGTGTTGCCTCTCTGGCTAGTGTTGCTTCACTTACTGATGTAACACAGCCGAGGTGTTGCCTCTCTGGCTAGTGTTGCTTCACTTACTGATGTAACACAGCCGAGGTGTTGCCTCTCTGGCTAGTGTTGCTTCACTTACTGATGTAACACAGCCGAGGTGTTGCCTCTCTGGCTAGTGTTGCTTCACTTACTGATGTAACACAGCCGAGGTGTTGCCTCTCTGGCTAGTGTTGCTTCACTTACTGATGTAACACAGCCGAGGTGTTGCCTCTCTGGCTAGTGTTGCTTCACTTACTGATGTAACACAGCCGAGGTGTTGCCTCTCTGGCTAGTGTTGCTTCACTTACTGATGTAACACAGCCGAGGTGTTGCCTCTCTGGCTAGTGTTGCTTCACTTACTGATGTAACACAGCCGAGGTGTTGCCTCTCTGGCTAGTGTTGCTTCACTTACTGATGTAACACAGCCGAGGTGTTGCCTCTCTGGCTAGTGTTGCTTCACTTACTGATGTAACACAGCCGAGGTGTTGCCTCTCTGGCTAGTGTTGCTTCACTTACTGATGTAACACAGCCGAGGTGTTGCCTCTCTGGCTAGTGTTGCTTCACTTACTGATGTAACACAGCCGAGGTGTTGCCTCTCTGGCTAGTGTTGCTTCACTTACTGATGTAACACAGCCGAGGTGTTGCCTCTCTGGCTAGTGTTGCTTCACTTACTGATGTAACACAGCCGAGGTGTTGCCTCTCTGGCTAGTGTTGCTTCACTTACTGATGTAACACAGCCGAGGTGTTGCCTCTCTGGCTAGTGTTGCTTCACTTACTGATGTAACACAGCCGAGGTGTTGCCTCTCTGGCTAGTGTTGCTTCACTTACTGATGTAACACAGCCGAGGTGTTGCCTCTCTGGCTAGTGTTGCTTCACTTACTGATGTAACACAGCCGAGGTGTTGCCTCTCTGGCTAGTGTTGCTTCACTTACTGATGTAACACAGCCGAGGTGTTGCCTCTCTGGCTAGTGTTGCTTCACTTACTGATGTAACACAGCCGAGGTGTTGCCTCTCTGGCTAGTGTTGCTTCACTTACTGATGTAACACAGCCGAGGTGTTGCCTCTCTGGCTAGTGTTGCTTCACTTACTGATGTAACACAGCCGAGGTGTTGCCTCTCTGGCTAGTGTTGCTTCACTTACTGATGTAACACAGCCGAGGTGTTGCCTCTCTGGCTAGTGTTGCTTCACTTACTGATGTAACACAGCCGAGGTGTTGCCTCTCTGGCTAGTGTTGCTTCACTTACTGATGTAACACAGCCGAGGTGTTGCCTCTCTGGCTAGTGTTGCTTCACTTACTGATGTACTGATGCTAGTGTTGCTTCACTTACTGATGCCGAGGTGTTGCCTCTCTGGCTAGTGTTGCTTCACTTACTGATGTAACACAGCCGAGGTGTTGCCTCTCTGGCTAGTGTTGCTTCACTTACTGATGTAACACAGCCGAGGTGTTGCCTCTCTGGCTAGTGTTGCTTCACTTACTGATGTAACACAGCCGAGGTGTTGCCTCTCTGGCTAGTGTTGCTTCACTTACTGATGTAACACAGCCGAGGTGTTGCCTCTCTGGCTAGTGTTGCTTCACTTACTGATGTAACACAGCCGAGGTGTTGCCTCTCTGGCTAGTGTTGCTTCACTTACTGATGTAACACAGCCGAGGTGTTGCCTCTCTGGCTAGTGTTGCTTCACTTACTGATGTAACACAGCCGAGCTAGTGTTGTGATGTGCCTCTCTGGCTAGTGTTGCTTCACTTACTGATGTAACACAGCCGAGGTGTTGCCTCTCTGGCTAGTGTTGCTTCACTTACTGATGTAACACAGCCGAGGTGTTGCCTCTCTGGCTAGTGTTGCTTCACTTACTGATGTAACACAGCCGAGGTGTTGCCTCTCTGGCTAGTGTTGCTTCACTTACTGATGTAACACAGCCGAGGTGTTGCCTCTCTGGCTAGTGTTGCTTCACTTACTGATGTAACACAGCCGAGGTGTTGCCTCTCTGGCTAGTGTTGCTTCACTTACTGATGTA
The DNA here is from genome assembly GCF_038502225.1 of Cherax quadricarinatus. Classification (NCBI taxonomy): domain Eukaryota; kingdom Metazoa; phylum Arthropoda; class Malacostraca; order Decapoda; family Parastacidae; genus Cherax; species Cherax quadricarinatus. The sequence goes on from NC_091295.1 coordinate 46,573,165, forward strand.
ACACAGCCGAGGTGTTGCCTCTCTGGCTAGTGTTGCTTCACTTACTGATGTAACACAGCCGAGGTGTTGCCTCTCTGGCTAGTGTTGCTTCACTTACTGATGTAACACAGCCGAGGTGTTGCCTCTCTGGCTAGTGTTGCTTCACTTACTGATGTAACACAGCCGAGGTGTTGCCTCTCTGGCTAGTGTTGCTTCACTTACTGATGTAACACAGCCGAGGTGTTGCCTCTCTGGCTAGTGTTGCTTCACTTACTGATGTAACACAGCCGAGGTGTTGCCTCTCTGGCTAACACAGCCGAGGTGTTGCCTCTCTGGCTAGTGTTGCTTCACTTACTGATGTAACACAGCCGAGGTGTTGCCTCTCTGGCTAGTGTTGCTTCACTTACTGATGTAACACAGCCGAGGTGTTGCCTCTCTGGCTAGTGTTGCTTCACTTACTGATGTAACACAGCCGAGGTGTTGCCTCTCTGGCTAGTGTTGCTTCACTTACTGATGTAACACAGCCGAGGTGTTGCCTCTCTGGCTAGTGTTGCTTCACTTACTGATGTAACACAGCCGAGGTGTTGCCTCTCTGGCTAGTGTTGCTTCACTTACTGATGTAACACAGCCGAGGTGTTGCCTCTCTGGCTAGTGTTGCTTCACTTACTGATGTAACACAGCCGAGGTGTTGCCTCTCTGGCTAGTGTTGCTTCACTTACTGATGTAACACAGCCGAGGTGTTGCCTCTCTGGCTAGTGTTGCTTCACTTACTGATGTAACACAGCCGAGGTGTTGCCTCTCTGGCTAGTGTTGCTTCACTTACTGATGTAACACAGCCGAGGTGTTGCCTCTCTGGCTAGTGTTGCTTCACTTACTGATGTAACACAGCCGAGGTGTTGCCTCTCTGGCTAGTGTTGCTTCACTTACTGATGTAACACAGCCGAGGTGTTGCCTCTCTGGCTAGTGTTGCTTCACTTACTGATGTAACACAGCCGAGGTGTTGCCTCTCTGGCTAGTGTTGCTTCACTTACTGATGTAACACAGCCGAGGTGTTGCCTCTCTGGCTAGTGTTGCTTCACTTACTGATGTAACACAGCCGAGGTGTTGCCTCTCTGGCTAGTGTTGCTTCACTTACTGATGTAACACAGCCGAGGTGTTGCCTCTCTGGCTAGTGTTGCTTCACTTACTGATGTAACACAGCCGAGGTGTTGCCTCTCTGGCTAGTGTTGCTTCACTTACTGATGTAACACAGCCGAGGTGTTGCCTCTCTGGCTAGTGTTGCTTCACTTACTGATGTAACACAGCCGAGGTGTTGCCTCTCTGGCTAGTGTTGCTTCACTTACTGATGTAACACAGCCGAGGTGTTGCCTCTCTGGCTAGTGTTGCTTCACTTACTGATGTAACACAGCCGAGGTGTTGCCTCTCTGGCTAGTGTTGCTTCACTTACTGATGTAACACAGCCGAGGTGTTGCCTCTCTGGCTAGTGTTGCTTCACTTACTGATGTAACACAGCCGAGGTGTTGCCTCTCTGGCTAGTGTTGCTTCACTTACTGATGTAACACAGCCGAGGTGTTGCCTCTCTGGCTAGTGTTGCTTCACTTACTGATGTAACACAGCCGAGGTGTTGCCTCTCTGGCTAGTGTTGCTTCACTTACTGATGTAACACAGCCGAGGTGTTGCCTCTCTGGCTAGTGTTGCTTCACTTACTGATGTAACACAGCCGAGGTGTTGCCTCTCTGGCTAGTGTTGCTTCACTTACTGATGTAACACAGCCGAGGTGTTGCCTCTCTGGCTAGTGTTGCTTCACTTACTGATGTAACACAGCCGAGGTGTTGCCTCTCTGGCTAGTGTTGCTTCACTTACTGATGTAACACAGCCGAGGTGTTGCCTCTCTGGCTAGTGTTGCTTCACTTACTGATGTAACACAGCCGAGGTGTTGCCTCTCTGGCTAGTGTTGCTTCACTTACTGATGTAACACAGCCGAGGTGTTGCCTCTCTGGCTAGTGTTGCTTCACTTACTGATGTAACACAGCCGAGGTGTTGCCTCTCTGGCTAGTGTTGCTTCACTTACTGATGTAACACAGCCGAGGTGTTGCCTCTCTTGCTAGTGTTGCTTCACTTAACACAGCGGACTGATGTAATGTAACACAACCGAGGTGTTGCCTCTCTGGCTAGTGTTGCTTCACTTACTGATGTAACACAGCCGAGGTGTTGCCTCTCTGGCTAGTGTTGCTTCACTTACTGATGTAACACAGCCGAGGTGTTGCCTCTCTGGCTAGTGTTGCTTCACTTACTGATGTAACACAGCCGAGGTGTTGCCTCTCTGGCTAGTGTTGCTTCACTTACTGATGTAACACAGCCGAGGTGTTGCCTCTCTGGCTAGTGTTGCTTCACTTACTGATGTAACACAGCCGAGGTGTTGCCTCTCTGGCTAGTGTTGCTTCACTTACTGATGTAACACAGCCGAGGTGTTGCCTCTCTGGCTAGTGTTGCTTCACTTACTGATGTAACACAGCCGAGGTGTTGCCTCTCGGGCTAGTGTTGCTTCACTTACTGATGTAACACAGCCGAGGTGTTGCCTCTCTGGCTAGTGTTGCTTCACTTACTGATGTAACACAGCCGAGGTGTTGCCTCTCTGGCTAGTGTTGCTTCACTTACTGATGTAACACAGCCGAGGTGTTGCCTCTCTGGCTAGTGTTGCTTCACTTACTGATGTAACACAGCCGAGGTGTTGCCTCTCTGGCTAGTGTTGCTTCACTTACTGATGTAGTCACAAAAAAAAAAAATTCCCTTATTCCATTTAGGAAATTCACTGGACACGTATTTGCAATTCCGGTCTCATTAACTCCCTAGTTTATTTCTTTATAGTTTAAATAATCTCTAATTACAATATTTTTACCCTTTTATTTACATCATGGTTTTATATGTACGTAGTGTATTATGTAATCCCTCATTTATTTTTTTTTTTATTCGCCGGTATTCTCCCGGCCCGGGTCTTTTCCAAGTAGTGGTGACCCGGCCTTGGCTCCCTATCTGGGGAGTGTCTCTTTGGGACCAAGTGTCCCCGGCCTAGCCACATTCCCCGCCCCGCCCTCACGGGGCTCGTAGGGAGAAGCTAGGCCTCTGGTCTGCCATCTACCCCGCCTCAAAGGGGCTCGTGGGGATGGCAGTCTTATGAGCTGCAGATGGTAGCAAGCTCAGGCTCTGATCCCTCATTTATCTGAACAAACTCTTCCCTCTGCCAGTTATTATCATACTCTGGCTTCTAGACATTACATATTTTGACTTTCTCAACTTTGCTGTGAATATTTATCACAAAAAAAAAAAATCAAGATTTTATATATTTGACATATATTTTTTTCTACTTTGTAGTGTTTCTTTTATCAGCATTGCTCCTTCTCCTCCTTTCTTCCCTATTCTCTCTCTTCTCTAAACTGAGTAGTTCTCTACGACATCCTGTTTTAAACGACGTTTTTCTAGTAAAGTTTGAGTTAAACTATACCAGTTCTCCTCTCACGTATAATATCTCTGTTACAGTGTTTTTTTTTCAGATTACTTTATTATAATAACCAAAATATGTAAATTACCAAATTCTAGGGTATAAAGCCTGGAGGTTTATCCTGTAGAATATATATTTATTTGTCAAATATCACTATAATGTGATGAATGCTATTTTGTGGTATTTTTGTTAATAAAGTCAGGGTGTCCCCACTGCGGTCTTCGGCAGACTGACCGTGTCAAGACTCAGACGTGTACCTGATTGATAGCTTGACTCGTCTTGTACACGTACACTGCGGCTCCCTGAGTAGTGTTGCCAACGACAACTACATAAAATTTTAATAACAATATGTCACTGGTTATTGTTGCCTTCAGTTCCCGCTGTTTAGTATAGGTATGGTAATTTATATATATTTTTTTTTGAGATAGGCCCCCAAAAGATGGACAAATTAACGTCGTGCTCGAGGTGGCGCAGGACGAAGGACAGTGCTCTAGGGCAAGACTGTCCTGCCTAAAGCAAGACATCTAGCCAACCTAACCACAGTACGAGTGAGGTTGGAACCGAGTGGCTTAGGCACTGGCCTGGAGTTTTACGACTTACTCGCCATGGTTCAAAACACCCATTTTGTAGTTTAATTTTCTTATAATATATAAATAATTTGTATACTTTGTGTTCATCTCTCTAATTCTAGTTTAGCTTGCTTGCTCTCTCTCTCTCTCTCTCTCTCTCTCTCTCTCTCTCTCTCTCTCTCTCTTTTCCTTGACTCCTTCAGACAATATTTAATGGGTCAGTACAGCTCTGTCACTTTGCAAACAACACTTCTTTACTTCTTCTTAACTTCGTGTTACTGAGGGATTGATAACCTATCAAAACTGAGGGAGTGACCACCTCAAAATTGCTTCAACTGTGTCCACTGTTATATTCCCTTGTACTCGACGGAAGAGACTTGCTCTGCAGGCGAAAATATATCTTGGTAATACATACCGACAAATTAGTTTAGAAAGACACGTAGGCAAACAAAAGGACATATTTATTACAAAACATTTTAGTCCTGGGACCTTGATCACTTCTAACACACAGAGTACATATAATATTCGCCAAGACCCGGGCCCTGACACGGGTCATAATCTTGCGATGACCCGTCTAAAAACAACATACATGATGGTTAACCAGACACAGCACCTCCTGATTACCTCATTCTCCTCCTGATCTTCAAGATTCTCCTTTGTATGAACTGATGAAGCCACTGTGTGGCGAAACGTTTCCTCAATAAAGATACCAAGAGTTGCACATGTGTCTAATCTATCAACGTGTCGGTTCTCTGAACCATTCATCTACAACAGCACCGCCTACCTAACACACACACAGGAGTCACAAGATCCCATTATCTACCCGTCCTTATCCCAGTATGTCATTCTTCAGGTCACAATGTGTCACTCACACTTCACTCTTCGCCTATACATACTGTCTTTTCAACCTCTGCGTTAAAAGTGATCGAGGTCCCAGGACCGAAACGTTTTCTGTGTCGTAGTGTTTGTTTACTTGCCTTTCTAAACCAGCAATAAAGATATCTATGTGTTTCACACATGTCTCATTAAGTGCCCAGGTAGGTCTGTCCTCCTCTGCAATGTCTCGTCAAATTTCAAGGTACGTCCCTTACCTCACCTTAGCAAGTCTTCTTCATTCTTTATCTGCATAAATGCCAGATTTTTTAGCGGCACGTTCTAATAATTCTCACTCTTCTCGACTCACCTGTATCCCACTCTGTGTTTATGGTATGCCTGTGGTATATCTGTGGTATACCTGTGGTATATCTCTGGTATATCTGTTGAGAAAGAGAGAGTAAGAGAGACAGAGTGAAAGAGAATAATAAAAAAATACACTGACATACAATAATGCAAAATTCTCCCCACAAACAGGGGGAAAAAACACAATATTAAGAATAAACCAGAAAGTATTCCCAAACAGCCCAATTAATATCGGTCACTCTCAACGACCCGAGGATAAACACACACCTGCAAAATTCGGCAAATGCTGAAATAGAATAAATTGACTGTCAACAGTGCCAAATTAATTTTGAGTGCCCAGTGACGTGATTATATAAATGACCATGTCCGGGGGGCACCCCTAAAAAAATATATGACACGGATACATGGAACACATAGGTAAACATCAGACAAGTGGCGCACACATACAGGAGGGTCACAACAATGTTATTATTGTACAAATTTGATCATTCTTCTTAATTTTAGTATTTTTATTATTGTTTTTATTATTACATTATTATTATTATTATTATTATTATTATTATTATTATTATTATTATTATTATTATTATTATTATTATTATTATTATTATTATTATTATTATTTTTAATAACTAATGAGAACTATTATTAATAATAAAATAGTATAATTACATTAATATTAATACTTAAAATGCATTATTATTATTATTATTATTATTATTATTATTATTATTATTATTATTATTATTATTATTATTATTATTAGTTTATTAACACATCGGCCGTTTCCCACCAAGGCAGAGTGACCCGAAAAAGAAGAAAAACTTTCATCATTCACTCCATCACTGTCTTGCCAGAAGGGTGCTTTACACTACAGTTTTTAAACTGCAACATTAACACCCCTCCTTCAGAGTGCAGGCACTGTACTTCCCATCTCCAGGACTCAAGTCCGGCCTGCCGGTTTCCCTGAACCCCTTCATAAATGTTACTTTGCTCACACTCCAACAGCACGTCAAGTATTAAAAACCATTTGTCTCCATTCACTCCTATCAAACACGCTCACGCATGCCTGCTGGAAGTCCAAGCCCCTCGCACACAAAACCTCCTTTACCCCCTCCCTCCAACCTTTCCTAGGCCGACACCTACCCCGCCTTCCTTCCACTACAGATTTATACACTCTCGAAGTCTTTCTAATTTGTTCCATCCTCTCTACATGTCCGAACCATCTCAACAACCCCTCCTCAGCCCTCTGGATAATAGTTTTGGTAATCCCGCACCTCATAATTATTATTATTACGTATTATTAATCAGGAAGCGCTAAACCCGTAGGGGGCAAGAAAGCCTGGGGTATAGAAGGTAACAGATCTGACATGAGGATGGCAAAGGTAGCTGCTATTACCTTGGATCAAAAGCCCTTTACCGGGCATCAAGGCACTTCGCTTCCACCCCCCCCCCCGCCCCGTCAACTTAAAGGGGCAAGAAGAGCAAACAAGCTTCAAGGTAAATGAAGGTAATGGCAAACAAGGGGTTATTAAGGAGGTAATTGAAAGCCTGGAACTGGTACCGTTCGCGTAGCAAATTTACCTGAATCCAGATTGGTAAATACGAGAGAGAGAGAGAGAGAGAGAGAGAGAGAGAGAGAGAGAGAGAGAGAGAGAGAGAGAGAGAGAGAGAGAGAGAGAGAGAGAGAGAGAGAGAGAGAGAGAGAGAGCATACCTACGAGGATAGACATGTAAAATAAACACAACTAAACATGGCTTTTGTTTTAAGGAGAGGTAGCTTAGATTTGCTCACAGACGATGAAACAGAAATTAGCAAACATCTTTCTCAATGGAACTGCTGAAGCTTTGTATGTATGAGGAGGCAACACCAAGTTGAACACTACCTGCTGCATCATCATCATCATTATCATCATTATTATTATTATATTATTTTACCACGGATGCGTAGACACACACACACACACACACACACACACACACACACACACACACACACACACACACACACACACACACACACACACACACACACACACACACACACACACACACACACACACTTCTTCTCTGCTTCATAAGGATTACCAAGTCACACATCGATAAATATTCATGACGAGGGGATGTGTGTGTGTCCGTCATTTGAATACGCTTCTGCCCAGGGGAGATCGGCAAGCCGGAGGTGGTGGTGGTTGGTTGTTGGCTGCTGGTACCTGGTAGTTGTTGGTGGATGGTTGGTGGTGATTGTAGGTGGTTAAGTGTCGGAGGTAGGTGCTAGTTGGTAGCGGGTAGTTGGTGACAAATGGAAGGTTATTGGTTGATGCGGAACCTCTGTAGTGAGTGTGAGCCTTTGCAATTGGTCAGTGTGTAGTAACCTCTGCACTGGTTCAGAGAATGAGGGGCAATCCTGACACGTGTGTATTTTTAAACGAACATGCGTAGTTAAGTTATGCAGGTGTCAACATATCTGAGACCAGCACGTTAAATCTTCCTCACAAAATGTAAACTAAAACATCAGCGGCATTAAATAACAATGGAGTATTAAGAGCTGCATCAGCGGTATTTGTAGTGTTGTACAAGGAAAGCATCGCTTCATGCAACTGAATACGCTGCAACATGCGTGCTTGCAACTGCATCTTTGGAGCTCCCGTCACGCCACTGCAACCGTTGAAATTGTGAACCATTCTGGGAAGAACTTACTTCTATCCTCTTTTCCAGCCATGAAGGAATATATTAATACTCCTGCCTCCATACTTATTCTTTTGCATGTTAATAATTATCTCTGAGGTAGAGTGTTGCCATTGACCGTTGTGAGAGAGGACACTTGTGTCTGTGAGTCAAGAGGGATGTAGATACCGTCACTGGGAAGCGAGAATTTATAATGACGGCTTTTAGAAGTGCATCCCTCCTTTCTCCGTCAACTGTATCATTACTAGCTGGAAATTGCGAAATATCAGCGCCATGGGATGAACCTACATAGGTAGCTGAGGATGAATTACGATCAGCATTGTCAGCTGCCCCAACAGTGATTAATCCCAGACGAAGACTGCGTAAACATCTTCAGTGGTAAGTTGCTTCATCACAGCCATGGCCCATCCTCTCAATACCTCCAGTTCCATCACCCGATGATAGTTCACAAAACCCTGAGATGGTTCTTCCTAAACTGTCAAAGAATGAGGTCCAAGATTCACTAGTAAAAGAGACTTAGTGCAGTAGCTTGTCCTTGTATTTTTTTTTGTGCAGCGAAATATAACAAGCTGAGAAACGCTGAGGATTTCCTGCTTGTCATCATAGCTCAGAGGAGGGTTCCATGCATGATCATTCCTGCAGGGTTCCATGCATGATCATTCCTGCAGGGTTCCATGCATGATCATTCCTGCAGGGTTCCATGCATGATCATTCCTGCAGGGTTCCATGCATGATCATTCCTGCAGGGTTCCATGCATGATCATTCCTGCAGGGTTCCATGCATGATCATTCCTGCATGAACTAGACGGCAGCCACAACTGCTGCTTCGTGGCATTTTTCCTGAACTCAGGCTTTACAACACAAATTACTGTGATTAAGAAACATGTGTAAAACGTGGGTATCTTTATTGTTGAAACGTTTCGCCTACACAGAAGGCTTCTTCAGTCAAATATAGAGGCAGCAAGTGTAGTAGTGGATTTAAGTTGACGTAATCAGTCCATCAACCTTGGAGAAATAGTAATTGAGGTGGTCAGTCCCTATGAGGGACGAGGTGACGAGATCCTTCAAGCTAGTGATATACCTGGAGTATACCTGGAGAGGGTTTCGGGGCTCAACGCCCCCGCGGCCCGGTCTGAGAACAGGCCTCGTGGTAGATCGGGTCTGATCAACCAGGCTGTTACTGCTGGCCGCACGCAATCCGACGTACGAACCACAGCTTGGCTGGTCACGTACTGACTTTACATATCTGTCCAGGGCCTTCTTAAAGACAATCAGAGATCTGTCGGTAATCCCCCTTATGTATGCTGGAAGGCAGTTGAACAGTCTTGGGCCCCGAACACTTACTGTGCTGTCTTTCAGTGTACTCGTGGCTCCCTGAGGAAGAATAAACGTAAATGCTGTGTAATGCTATCATTTATTGACAACATTTCGTCCACACAGTGGGCTTTACCAAGTTACAAACAGATCTACATGGGTAAAGAGTACATGAGTATATATAGTGTGGAGAGTCAGGTGGAGTATATATAGTGTGGAGAGTCAGGTGGAGTATATATAGTGTGGAGAGTCAGGTGGAGTATATATAGTGTGGAGAGTCAGGTGGAGTATATATAGTGTGGAGAGTCAGGTGCAGTATATATAGTGTGGAGAGTCAGGTGGACTATGTTGGGTTAATTGGATTTGAGACGGATCTGGCCGCTCCTTACAGGTCCGTCACAATGATGGGTCGCATTATACCGTATTTGAAATTATTTTTTCATCGTGTCTGTATAAAATATCGACACGATGGTGGTAGTAACTAGCATTACCCAGTGGTGGTGGTAACTAGCATTACCCAGTGGTGGTGGTAACTAGCATTACCCAGTGGTGGTGGTAACTAGCATTACCCAGTGGTGGTGGTAACTAGCATTACCCAGTGGTGGTGGTAACTAGCATTACCCAGTGGTGGTGGTAACTAGCATTACCCAGTGGTGGTGGTAACTAGCATTACCCAGTGGTGGTGGTAACTAGCATTACCCAGTGGTGGTGGTAACTAGCATTACCCAGTGGTGGTGGTAACTAGCATTACCCAGTGGTGGTGGTAACTAGCATTACCCAGTGGTGGTGGTAACTAGCATTACCCAGTGGTGGTGGTAACTAGCATTAGCCAGTGGTGGTGGTAACTAGCATTACCCAGTGGTGGTGGTAACTAGCATTACCCAGTGGTGGTGGTAACTAGAATTACCCAGTGGTGGTGGTAACTAGCATTACCCAGTGGTGGTGGTAACTAGCATTACCCAGTGGTGGTGGTAACTAGCATTAGCCAGTGGTGGTGGTAACTAGCATTACCCAGTGGTGGTGGTAACTAGCATTACCCAGTGGTGGTGGTAACTAGCATTACCCAGTGGTGGTGGTAACTAGCATTACCCAGTGGTGGTGGTAACTAGCATTACCCAGTGGTGGTGGTAACTAGCATTACCCAGTGGTGGTGGTAACTAGCATTACCCAGTGGTGGTGGTAACTAGCATTACCCAGTGGTGGTGGTAACTAGCATTACCCAGTGGTGGTGGTAACTAGCATTACCCAGTGGTGGTAGTAACTAGCATTACCCAGTGGTGGTGGTAACTAGCATTACCCAGTGGTGGTGGTAACTAGCATTACCCAGTGGTGGTGGTAACTAGCATTACCCAGTGGTGGTGGTAACTAGCATTACCCAGTGGTGGTGGTAACTAGCATTACCCAGTGGTGGTGGTAACTAGCATTACCCAGTGGTGGTGGTAACTAGCATTACCCAGTGGTGGTGGTGGTAACTAGCATTACCCAGTGGTGGTGGTAACTAGCATTACCCAGTGGTGGTGGTAACTAGCATTACCCAGTGGTGGTAGTAACTAGCATTACCCAGTGGTGATGGTAACTAGCATTACCCAGTGGTGGTGGTAACTAGCATTACCCAGTGGTGGTGGTAACTAGCATTACCCAGTGGTGGTGGTAACTAGCATTACCCAGTGGTGGTGGTAACTAGCATTACCCAGTGGTGGTAGTAACTAGCATTACCCAGTGGTGGTGGTAACTAGCATTAGACAGTGGTGGTGGTAACTAGCATTACCCAGTGGTGGTGGTAACTAGCATTACCCAGTGGTGGTGGTAACTAGCATTACCCAGTGGTGGTGGTAACTAGCATTACCCAGTGGTGGTGGTAACTAGCATTACCCAGTGGTGGTGGTAACTAGCTTTACCCAGTGGTGGTGGTAACTAGCATTACCCAGTGGTGGTGGTAACTAGCATTACCCAGTGGTGGTGGTAACTAGCATTACCCTAGCATTGCCCAGTGGTGGTGGTAACTAGCTTTACAGAGTGGTGGTGGTAACTAGCATTACCCAGTGGTGGTGGTAGCAAGCACTACCCAGTGGTGGTAACTAGCATTACCCAGTGGTGGTGGTAACTAGCATTACCCAGTGGTGGTGGTGGTGGTGGTAACTAGCATTACCCAGTGGTGGTGGTAACTAGCATTACCCAGTGGTGGTGGTAACTAGCATTACCCAGTGGTGGTGGTAACTAGCATTACCCAGTGGTGGTGGTAACTAGCATTATCCAGTAACTAGGTGGTGGTAACTAGCATTACATAGTGATGGTGGTAACTAGCATTACCCAGTGGTGGTGGTAACTAGGATTACCCAGTGGTGGTGGTAACAAGCATTACCCAGTGGTGGTGGTAACTAGCATTACCCAGTGGTGGTGGTAACTAGCATTACCCATTGGTGGTGGTAACTAGCATTACCCAGTGGTGGTGGTAACTAGCATTACCCAGTGGTGGTGGTAACTAGCATTACCCAGTGGTGGTGGTAACTAGCATTACCCAGTGGTGGTGGTAACTAGCATTACCCAGTGGTGGTGGTAACTAGCATTACCCAGTGGTGGTGGTAACTAGCATTACCCAGTGGTGGTGGTAACTAGCATTACCCAGTGGTGGTGGTAACTAGCATTACCCAGTGGTGGTGGTAACTAGCATTACCCAGTGGTGGTGGTAACTAGCATTACCCAGTGGTGGTGGTAACTAGCATTACCCAGTGGTGGTGGTAACTAGCATTACCCAGTGGTGGTGGTAACTAGCATTACCCAGTGGTGGTGGTAACTAGCATTACCCAGTGGTGGTGGTAACTAGCATTACCCAGTGGTGGTGGTAACTAGCAGTACCCTGTGGTGGTGGTAACTAACATTACCCAGTGGTGGTGGTAACTAGCATTGCCCCAGTGGTGGTGGTAACTAGCATTACCCAGTGGTGGTGGTAGCAAGCACTAAGTGGTGGTGGTAACTAGCATTACCCAGTGGTGGTGGTAACTGGCATTACCCAGTGGTGGTGGTAAATAGCATTACCCAGTGGTGGTGATAACTAGCATTACCCAGTGGTGGTGGTAATTAGAATTACCCAGTGGTGGTGGTAATTAGCATTACCCAGTGGTGGTGGTAACTAGCATTACCCAGTGGTGGTAGTAACTAGCATTACCCAGTGGTGGTGGTAACTAGCATTACCCAGTGGTGGTGGGAATTAGCATTACCCAGTGGTGGTGGTAACTAGCATTATCCAGTGGTGGTGGTAACTAGCATTACCCAATGGTGGTGGTAACTAGCATTACACAGTGATGGTGGTAACTAGCATTACCCAGTGGTGGTGGTAACTAGCATAACCCAGTGGTGGTGGTGGTAACTAGCATTACACAGTGATGGTGGTAACTAGCATTACCCAGTGGTGGTGGTAACTAGCATTACCCAGTGGTGGTAGTAACCAGCTTTACCAAGTGGTGGTGGTAACTAGCATTACCCAGTGGTGGTGGTAACTAGCTTTAACCAAGTGGTGGTGGTGGTAACTAGCTTTACCCAGTGGTGGTGGTAACTAGCATTACCCAGTGGCGGTGGTAACTAGCATTACTCAGTGGTGGTGGTAGCTAGCATTACCCAGTGGTGGTGGTAACTAGCATTACCCAGTGGTGGTGGTAACTAGCATTACCCAGTGGTATTGGTAACTAGCATTACCCAGTGGTGGTGGTAACTAGCATTACCCAGTGGTGGTGGTAACTAGCATTACCCAGTGGTGGTGGTAACTAGCATTACCCAGTGGTGGTGGTAACTAGCATTACCCAGTGGTGGTGGTAACTAGCATTACCCAGTGGTGGTGGTAACTAGCATTACCCAGTGGTGGTGGTAACTAGCAGTACCCAGTGGTGGTGGTAACTAACATTACCCAGTGGTGGTGGTAACTAGCATTGCCCAGTGGTGGTGGTAACTAGCTTTACCCAGTTGTGGTGGTAACTAGCATTACCCAGTGGTGGTGGTAGCAAGCACTACCCAGTGGTGGTGGTAACTAGCATTACCCAGTGGTGGTGGTAACTAGCATTACCCAGTGGTGGTGGTAACTGGCATTACCCAGTGGTGGTGGTAAATAGCATTACCCAGTGGTGGTGATAACTAGCATTACCCAGTGGTGGTGGTAATTAGAATTACCCAGTGGTGGTGGTAATTAGCATTACCCAGTGGTGGTGGTAACTAGCATTACCCAGTGGTGGTGGTAACTAGCATTACCCAATGATGGTGGTAACTAGCATTAACCAGGGGTGGTGGTAACGAGCATTACCCATTGGTGGTGGTAACTAGCATAACCCGGTGGTGGTGGTGGTAACTAGCATTACCCAGTGGTGGTGGTAACTAGCATTACCCAGTGGTGGTGGTAACTAGCATTACCCAGTGGCGGTGGTAACTAGCATTACCCAGTGGTGGTAGTAGCTAGCATTACCCAGTGGTGGTAACTAGCATTACACAGTGATGGTGGTAACTAGCATTACCCAGTGGTGGTGGTAACTAGCATAACCCAGTGGTGGTGGTGGTAACTAGCATTACACAGTGATGGTGGTAACTAGCATTACCCAGTGGTGGTGGTAACTAGCATTACCCAGTGGTGGTAGTAACCAGCTTTACCAAGTGGTGGTGGTAACTAGCATTACCCAGTGGTGGTGGTAACTAGCTTTAGTGGTGGTGGTGGCATTACCCAGTGGTGGTGGTAACTAGCATTACCCAGTGGCGGTGGGTCAGTGGTGGAGGTAACTAGCATTGCCCAGTGGTGGTGGTAACTAGCTTTACCCAGTTGTGGTGGTAATTAGCATTACCCAGTGGTATTGGTAACTAGCATTACCCAGTGGTGGTGGTAACTAGCATTACCCAGTGGTGGTGGTAACTAGCATTACCCAGTGGTGGTGGTAACTAGCATTACCCAGTGGTGGTGGTAACTAACATTACCCAGTGGTGGTGGTAACTAGCATTACCCAGTGGTGGTGGTAACTAGCAGTACCCAGTGGTGGTGGTAACTAACATTACCCAGTGGTGGAGGTAACTAGCATTGCCCAGTGGTGGTGGTAACTAGCTTTACCCAGTTGTGGTGGTAA
>NC_091295.1:46592487-46642356 GCF_038502225.1 Cherax quadricarinatus
GGGAGCAGAGGCGCTATGTGTACCCCTAGCAACAATATTCAATACATCTATCGAAACAGGGAGATTGCCTGAGGCATGGAAGACAGCAAATGTAGTCCCAATCTTTAAAAAAGGAGACAGACATGAAGCATTAAACTACAGACCAGTGTCACTGACATGTATAGTATGCAAAATCATGGAGAAGATTATCAGGAGAAGAGTGGTGGAACACCTAGAAAGGAATGATCTCATCAACAGCAGCCAGCATGGTTTCAGGGACGGGAAATCCTGTGTCACAAACCTACTGGAGTTCTATGACATGGTGACAGCAGTAAGACAAGAGAGAGAGGGGTGGGTGGATTGCATTTTCTTGGACTGCAAGAAGGCGTTTGACACAGTTCCACACAAGAGATTGGTGCAAAAACTGGAGGACCAAGCAGGGATAACAGGGAAGGCACTACAATGGATCAGGGAATACTTGTCAGGAAGACAGCAGCGAGTCATGGTACGTGGCGAGGTGTCAGAGTGGGCACCTGTGACCAGCGGGGTCCCGCAGGGGTCAGTCCTAGGACCAGTGCTGTTTCTGGTATTTGTGAACGACATGACGGAAGGAATAGACTCTGAGGTGTCCCTGTTTGCAGATGACGTGAAGTTGATGAGAAGAATACACTCGATCGAAGACCAGGCAGAACTACAAAGGGATCTGGACAGGCTGCAGAACTGGTCCAGCAATTGGCTCCTGGAGTTCAATCCCACCAAGTGCAAAGTCATGAAGATTGGGGAAGGGCAAAGAAGGCCGCAGACGGAGTACAGTCTAGGGGGTCAGAGACTACAAACCTCACTCAAGGAAAAAGATCTTGGGGTGAGTATAACACCAGGCACATCTCCTGAAGCGCACATCAACCAAATAACTGCTGCAGCATATGGGCGCCTAGCAAACCTCAGAACAGCATTCCGACATCTTAATAAGGAATCGTTCAGGACCCTGTACACCGTATACGTTAGGCCCATATTGGAGTATGCGGCACCAGTTTGGAACCCACACCTAGCCAAGCACGTAAAGAAACTAGAGAAAGTGCAAAGGTTTGCAACAAGACTAGTCCCAGAGCTAAGAGGTATGTCCTACGAGGAGAGGTTAAGGGAAATCAACCTGACGACACTGGAGGACAGGAGAGATAGGGGGGACATGATAACAACATACAAAATACTGAGAGGAATTGACAAGGTGGACAAAGACAGGATGTTCCAGAGATTGGACACAGTAACAAGGGGACACAGTTGGAAGCTAAAGACACAGATGAATCACAGGGATGTTAGGAAGTATTTCTTCAGCCACAGAGTAGTCAGTAAGTGGAATAGTTTGGGAAGCGATGTAGTGGAGGCAGGATCCATACATAGCTTTAAGCAGAGGTATGATAAAGCTCACGGCTCAGGGAGAGTGACCTAGTAGCGATCAGTGAAGAGGCGGGGCCAGGAGCTCGGACTCGACCCCCGCAACCTCAACTAGGTGAGTACAACTAGGTGAGTACACACACACACTCACACACACACACACACACACACACACACACACACATACACACACACACACACACACACACACACACACACACACACACACACACACACACACACACACACACACACAATATATGCACGTGTTTATGAGTGTATAACGCACGATACTTCTAATTCTAAATTCAATTAAGACAACTTTCAAAATTAATTAAAGTAGCTCTTCCCGGGATGGAGTTAGAGGCACCTCACTAATTTCACTGCTGCTGACGACGACAAAACTGCACACCTGATCACTGCTCCTCTAATTGAGCAACACTCTCTTTGTTGTTCTTGTTAGGAGGTGTTAGAGGAATGTTAGGGGGATGTTAGGAGAAGTGTTAGGGGGGTGTTAGGAGAGGTGTTAGGGGGATGTTAGGAGAAGTGTTAGGTGGATGTTAGGAGAAGTGTTAGGGGGGTGTTAGGAGAGGTGTTAGGGGGGATGTTAGGAGAAGTGTTAGGGGGGATGTTAGGAGAAGTGTTAGGGGGGATGTTAGGAGAAGTGTTAGGGGGATGTTAGGAGAAGTGTTAGGGGAGTGTTAGGAGAAGTGTTAGGGGGGAAGTTAGGAGAAGTGTTAGGGGGGATGTTAGGAGAGGTGTTACTTGAATGTTAGGAGATGAGCTAGACGGGTATTAAAGGATATGTTTGTAGGGATGTTAAGATAGGTTTTAGGTCACCTAACACCTCTCCTACTTATTAAATGAGCGCCTAATGATTTGTTAAAGGGAGGACGTAATAGGGTTGTTAGGGAGTAGAGATGTTAAGGGGTTAATAGAGGGTTAAGGGAGGTCGCTAGGGGCTCATAATGTTAAGGGGTTGTAATAGTGTTAAGGGGTTGTAGAAGATTGTGTCAGATTTAATTATCAGATGTTATTCAAGGATATCATTACTGAAGATTAGGGGTGGCAATATTAGGGGTGGCAATATTAGGGGTGGCAATATTAGGGGTGGCAATATTAGGGGTGGCAATATTAGGGGTGGCAATATTAGGGGTGGCAATATTAGGGGTGGCAATATTAGGGGTGGCAATATTAGGAGTGGCAATATTTGGGATGGCAATATTAGGGGTGGCAATATTAGGGGTGGCAATATTAGGGATGGCAATATTAGGGGTGGCAATATTAGGGATGGCAATATTAGGGGTGGTAATATTAAGGGTGGCAATATTAGGGATGGCAATATTAGGGGTGGCAATATAAGGGGTGGCAATATTAGGGATGGCAATATTAGGGGTGGCAATATTAGGGGTGGCAATATTAGGGGTGGCAATATTAGGAGTGGCAATATTAGGGGTGGCAATATTAGGGGTGGCAATATTAGGGGTGGCAATATTAGGGGTGGCAATATTAGGAGTGGCAATATTAGGGATGGCAATATTAGGGGTGGCAATATTAGGGGTGGCAATATTAGGGATGGCAATATTAGGGGTGGCAATATTAGGGATGGCAATATTAGGGGTGGTAATATTAAGGGTGGCAATATTAGGGATGGCAATATTAGGGGTGACAATATAAGGGGTGGCAATATTAGGGATGGCAATATTAGGGGTGGCAATATTAGGGGTGGCAATATTAGGGGTGGCAATATTAGGGGTGGCAATATTAGGGGTGGCAATATTAGGGGTGGCAATATTAGGAGTGGCAATATTAGGGGTGGCAATATTAGGAGTGGCAATATTAGGGGTGGCAATATTAGGAGTGGCAATATTAGAGGTGGTAATATTAGGGATGGCAATATTAGGGGTGGCAATATTAGGAGTGGCAATATTAGGGGTGGCAATATTAGGGATGGCAATATTAGGGGTGGCAATATTAGGGGTGGCAATATTAGGGGTGGCAATATTAGGGATGGCAATATTAAGGGTGGCAATATTAGGGGTGGCAATATTAGGGGTGGCAATATTAGGGATGGCAATATTAGGGATAACAATATCAGGGGTGGCAATATTAGGGGTGGCAATATTAGGGGTGGCAATATCAGGGATGGCAATATTAAGGGTGGCAATATTAGGGGTGGCAATATTTGGGGTGGCAATATTAGGGATGGCAATATTAGGGATGGCAATATTAGGGGTGGATTTATTAGGGATGACAATATTAGGGATGGCAATATTAGGGGTGGCAATATTAGGGATGGCAACATTAGGGGTGGCAATATTAAAGATGGCAATATTAGGAGTGGCAATATTAGGGGAGGCAATATTAGGGGTGGCAATATTAAAGATGGCAATATTAGGAGTGGCAATATTAGGGGAGGCAATATTAGGGGTGGCAATATTAAGGATGGCAATATTAGGGGTGGCAATATTAAGAATAGCAATATTATGGGTGGCAATACTAGGGGTGGCAATATTAGGGATGACAATATTAGGGGTGGCAATAATAGGGGTGGCAATATTAGGGGTGGCAATATTAGGGGTGGCAATATTAGGGGTGGCAATATTAGGGGTGGCAATATTAGGGATGGCAATATTAGGGATGGCAATATTAGGGGTGGCAATATTAGGGATGGCAATATTAGGGGTGGCAATATTAGGGATGGCAATATTAGGGATGGCAATATTAGGGATGGCAATATTAGGGGTGGCAATATTAGGGATGGCAATATTAGGGGTGGCAATATTAAGGGTGGCAATATTAGGGGTGGCAATATTAGAAGTGGCAATATTAGGGGTGGCAATATTAGGGATGGCAATATTAGGGGTGGCAATATTAAAGATGGCAATATTAGGAGTGGCAATATTAGGGGAGGCAATATTAGGGGTGGCAATATTAAGGATGGCAATATTAGGGGTGGCAATATTAAGAATAGCAATATTATGGGTGGCAATACTAGGGATGGCAATATTAGGGATGGCAATATTAGGGGTGGCAATAATAGGGGTGGCAATATTAGGGGTGGCAATATTAGGGATGGCAACATTAGGGGTGGCAATATTAAAGATGGCAATATTAGGAGTGGCAATATTAGGGGAGGCAATATTAGGGGTGGCAATATTAAAGATGGCAATATTAGGAGTGGCAAAATTAGGGGAGGCAATATTAGGGGTGGCAATATTAAGGATGGCAATATTAGGGGTGGCAATATTAAGAATAGCAATATTATGGGTGGCAATACTAGGGATGGCAATATTAGGGATGGCAATATTAGGGGTGGCAATAATAGGGGTGGCAATATTAGGGGTGGCAATATTAGGGGTGGCAATATTAGGGGTGGCAATATTAGGGGTGGCAATATTAAGGATGGCAATATTAGGGATGGCAATATTAGGAGTGGCAATATTAGGGATGGCAATATTAGGGGTGGCAATATTAGGGATGGCAATATTAGGGATGGCAATATTAGGGATGACAATATTAGGGATGGCAATATCAGGGGTGGCAATATTAGGGATGGCAATATTAGGGGTGGCAATATTAGGGGTGGCAATATTAGGGGTGGCAATATTAGGGGTGGCAATATTAGGGATGGCAATATTAGGGGTGGCAATATTAATGATAACAATATTAGGGGTGGCAATATTAGAAGTGGCAATATCAGGGGTGGCAATATTAGGGGTGGCAATATTAGGGATGGCAATATTAGGGGTGGCAATATTAGGGATGGCAATATTAGGGGTGGCAATATTAGGAATGGCAATATTAGGGATGGCAATATTAAGGATGGCAATATTAGGGGTGGCAATATTAGGGATGACAATATTAGGGATGGCAATATTAAGGATGGCAATATTAGGGATGACAATATTAGGGGTGGCAATGTTAGGGGTGGCAATATTAGGAATGGCAATATTGGGGATGGCAATATTAGGGATGGCAATATTAGGGATGGCAATATTAGGGATGGCAAAATTAGGGATGGCAAAATTAGGGGTGGCAATATTAAGGATGGCAATATTAGGGGTGGCAATATTAGGCATGGCAATATTAGGAATGGCAATATTAGGGGTGGCAATATTAGGGATGGCAATATTAGGGATAGCAATATTAGGGATGGCAATATTAGGGATGGCGATATTAGGGATGGCAATATTAGGGGTGGCAATATTAGGGGTGGCAATATTAGGGATGGCAATATTAGGGGTGGCAATATTAGGGATGGCAATATTAGGGATGGCAATATTAGGGATGGTAATATTAGGGATGGCAATATTAGGGGTGGCAATATTAGGGATGGCAATATTAGGGGCGGCAATATTAGAGATGGCAATATTAGGGATGGCAATATTAGGGGTGGCAATATTAGAGATGGCAATATTAGGGATGGCAATATTAGGGATGGTAATATTATGGGTGGCAATATAAGGCGTGGCAATATTAGGGATGGCAATATTAGGGGTGGCAATATTAAGGATGGTAATATTAGGAGTGGCAATATTAGAGATGGCAATATTAGGGATGGCAATATTAGGGATGGTAATATTAGGGATGGCAATATTAGGGGTGGCAATATTAGGGATGGCAATATTAGGGATGGCAATATTAGGGATGGAAATATTAGGGATGGCAATATTAGGGGTGGCAATATAAGGGGTGGCAATATTAGGGATGGCAATATTAGGGATGGCAATATTAGGGGTGGCAATATTAGGGATGGCAATATTAGGGGTGGGAATATTAGGGGTGGCAATATTAGGGGTGGCAATATTAGGGATGGCAATATTAGGGATGGCAATATTAGAAATGGCAATATTAGGGATGGCAATATTAGGGATGGCAATATTAGGGGTGGCAATATTAGGGGTGGCAATATAAGGGGTGGCAATATTAGGGATGGCAATATTAGGGGTGACAATATTAGGGATGGCAATATTAGGGATAGCAATAATAGGGATGGCAATATTAGGGATGGCAATATTAGTGATGGCAATATTAGGGGTGGCAATATTAGGGGTGGCAATATTAGGGATGGCAATATTAGGGGTGGCAATATTAGAGATGGCAATATTAGGGATGGCAATATTAGGGATGGTAATATTATGGGTGGCAATATAAGGGGTGGCAATATTAGGGATGGCAATATTAGGGGCGGCAATATTAGAGATGGCAATATTAGGGATGGCAATATTAGGGATGGTAATATTAGGGATGGCAATATTAGGGGTGGCAATATTAAGGATGGTAATATTAGGGGTGGCAATATTAGAGATGGCAATATTAGGGATGGCAATATTAGGGATGGTAATATTAGGGATGGCAATATTAGGGGTGGCAATATTAGGGATATCAATATTAGGGATGGCAATATTAGGGATGGAAATATTAGGGATGGCAATATTAGGGGTGGCAATATAAGGGGTGGCAATATTAGGGATGGCAATATTAGGGATGGCAATATTAGGGGTGGCAATATTAGGGATGGCAATATTAGGGGTGGGAATATTAGGGGTGGCAATATTAGGGGTGGCAATATTAGGGATGGCAATATTAGGGATGGCAATATTAGAAATGGCAATATTAGGGATGTCAATATTAGGGATGGCAATATTAGGGGTGGCAATATTAGGGGTGGCAATATTAGGGGTGGCAATATTAGGCATGGCAATATTAGGGATGGCAATATTAGCGATGGCAATATTAGAGGTGGCAATATTAGGGGTGGCAACATTAGGGATGGCAATATTAGGTGTGGCAATATTAGGGGTGGCAATATTAGAGATGGCAATATTAGGGATGGCAATATTCAGGGTGGCAATATTAGGGGTGCCAATATTAGGGGTGGCAATATTAGGGATTGCAATATTAGAGATGGCAATATTAGGGATGGCAATATTAGGGGTGGCAATATTAGGGGTGGCAACATTAGGGATGGCAATATTAGGTGTGGCAATATTAGGGGTGGCAATATTAGGGGTGGCAATATTAGGGTTGGCAATATTAGGAGTGGCAATATTAGGGATGGCAATATTAGGGGTGGCAATATTAGGGGTAGCAATATTAGGGGTGGCAATAATAGGGATGGCAATATTAGGAATGGCAATATTAGGAATGGCAATATTAGGGGAGGCAATATTAGGGGCGACAACATTAGGGATGGCAATATTAGGGGTGGCAATATTAGGGATGGCAATATTAGGGATGGCAATATTAGGGATGGCAATATTAGGGATAGCAATATTAGGGGTGGCAATATTAGGGGTAGTAACATTAGGAATGGCAATATTAGGGGTGGCAATATTAGTGATGGCAATATTAGGGATGGCAATATTAGGGATGGCAATATTAGGGGTGGCAATATTAGGGGTGGCAACAATAGGGATGGCAATATTAGGGGTGGCAATATTAGGGGTGGCAATATTAGGGGTGGCAATATTAGGGGTGGCAATATTAGGGGTGGCAATATTAGGGGTGGAAATATTAGGGGTGGCAATATTAGGGATGGCAATATTAGGGATGGCAATATAAGGGGTGAGGGGTATTATAGGTGGCAATATTAGGGGATGGCAATATTAGGGATGCAATATGGGGAGGCAATAGGTATGCAATATTAGGGGTGGCAAAATTAGGGATGGCAATATAAGGGGTGGCAATATTAGGAATGGCAATATTAGGGGTGGCAATATTAGGGATGGCAATATTAGGGATGGCAATATTAGGGGTGGCAATATTTGGGATGGCAATATTAGGGATGGCATTATTAGGGGTGGCAATATTAGGGATGGCAATATTAGGGGTGGCAATATAAGGTATGGCAATATTAGGGATTGCAATATTAGGGATGGCAATATTAGGGATGGCAATATTAGGGATGGCAATATTTGGAGTGGCAATATTAGGGATGGTAATATTAGGGGTGGCAATATTAGGGGTGGCAATATAAGGGATGGCAATATTAGGGATGGCAATATAAGGGGTGGCAATATTAGGGGTGGCAACATTAGGGATGGATATATTAGGTGTGGCAATATTAGGGGTGGCAATATTAGGGGTGGCAATATTAGGGTTGGCAATATTAGGAGTGGCAATATTAGGGATGGCAATATTAGGGGTGGCAATATTAGGGGTGGCAATATTAGGGGTGGTAATATTAGGGATGCCAATATTAGGGATGGCAATATTAGGAATGGCAATATTAGGGGTGGCAATATTAGGGGTGACAACATTAGGGATGGCAATATTAGGGGTGGCAATATTAGGGATGACAATATTAGGGATGGCAATATTAGGGATGGCAATATTAGGGATGGCAATATTAGGGATGGCAATATTAGGGGTAGCAACATTAGTGATGGCAATATTAGGGGTGGCAATGGCAATATTAGGGATGACAATATTAGGGGTGGCAATATTAGGGATGGCAATATTAGGGGTGGCAATATTGGGGGTGGCAACATTAGGGATGGCAATATTAGCGTGACAATATAAGGGGAAGATAGGTGCATTAGGGATGGATATATTAGGTGTAGCAATATTAGGATGGCAATATTAGGGTGGTATAGGGATGGCAATATTAGGGGTGGCAATATTTGGGATGGCAATATTAGGGATGGCAATATTAGGGATGGCAATATTAGGGCTGGCAATATTAGGGCTGGCAATATTAGGGATGGCAATATTAGGGATGGCAATATTAGGGGTGGCAATATTAGGGATGGCAATATTAGGAGTGGCAATATTAGGGATGGCATTATTAAGGATGGCAATATTAGGGATGGTAATATTAGGGATGGCAATATTAGGGATGGCAATATTAGGGGTGGCAATATTAGGGATGGCAATATTAGGGGTGGCAATATAAGGGGTGGCAATATTAGGGATGGCAATATTAGGGATGGCAATATTGGGGAATGGTAACTTATTAGGGATGGCAATATTAGCGTGACAATATTAGGGATAATATTAGGGGTAAGGCAATATTTGGGATGCAATATTAGGGATGGACATTAGGGATAGGCAATATTAACTGGCAATGTGGGAATATATAGGGAGGAATATTATCAATATTAGGGGGTATGTTAGGGGATAGCAATATTAGGTGGTTGGGATGTTAGGATGCAATATTTGGGATGGCAATATTAGGGGTGGCAATATTAGGGATGGCAATATTAGGGGTGGCAATATAAGGGGTGGCAATATTAGGGATGGCAATATTAGGGATGGCAATATTAGGAATGGCAATATTAGGGGTGGCAATATTAGGGGTGACAACATTAGGGATGGCAATATTAGGGGTGGCAATATTAGGGATGGCAATATTAGGGATGGCAATATTTGGGATGGCAATATTAGGGATGGCAATATTAGGGGTGGCAATATTAAGGGTAGTAACATTAGGGATGGCAATATTTGGGGTGGCAATATTAGGGATGGCAATATTAGGGGTGGCAAAATAAGCGGTGGCAATATTAGGGATGGCAATATTAGGGATGGCAATATTAGGAATGGCAATATTAGGGGTGGCAATATTAGGGATGGCAATATTAGGGATGGCAATATTAGGGGTGGCAATATTAGTGATGGCAATATTAGGGGTGGCAATATAAGGGGTGGCAATATTAGGGATGGCAATATTAGGGATGGCAATATTAGGAATGGCAATATTAGGGGTGGCAATATTAGGGGTGACAACATTAGGGATGGCAATACTAGGGGTGGCAATATTAGGGATGGCAATATTAGGGATGGCAATATTTGGATGGCAATATTAGGGATGGCAATATTAGGGGTGGCAATATTAGGGGTAGTAACATTAGGGATGGCAATATTTGGGGTGGCAATATTAGGGATGGCAATATTAGGGATGGCAATATTAGGAATGGCAATATTAGGGGTGGCAATATTAGGGATGGCAATATTAGGGATGGCAATAATAGGGATGGCAATATTAGGGGTGGCAATATTAGGGGTGGCAACAATAGGGATGGCAATATTATAGGTGGCAATATTAGGGGTGGCAATATTAGGGGTGACAATATTAGGGGTGGCAATATTAGGAGTGGCAATATTAGGGGTGGCAATATTAGGGGTGGCAATATTAGGGGTGGCAATATTAGGTGTGGAAATATTAGGGATGGCAATATTAGAGATGGCAATATTAGGGATGGCAATATTAGGGGTGGCAATATTAGGGGTGGCAACATTAGGGATGGCAATAATAGGTGTGCCAATATTAGGGATGGCAATATTAGGGGTGGCAATATTAGGGTTGGCAATATTAGGAGTGGCAATATTTGGGATGGCAATATTAGGGGTAGCAATATTAGGGGTGGCAATATTAGGGGTGGCAATATTAGGGATGGCAATATTAGGGATGGCAATATTAGGAATGGCAATATTAGGGGTGGCAATATTAGGGGTGACAACATTAGGGATGGCAATATTAGGGGTGGCAATATTAGGGATGGCAATATTAGGGATGGGAATATTAGGGATGGCAATATTATGGATGGCAATATTAGGGGTGGCAATATTAGGGGTAGCAACATTAGGGATGGCAATATTAGGGGTGGCAATATTAGGGATGGCAATATTTGGGGTGGCAATATTAGGGGTGGCAATATTAGGGGTGGAAATATTAGGGGTGGCAACATTAGGGATGGCAATGTAAGGGGTGGCAATATTAGGAATGGCAATATTAGGGGTGGCAATATTAGGGATGGCAATATTAGGGGTGGCAATATTAGGGATGGCAATATTAGGGATGGCAATATTAGGGGTGGCAATATTAGGGATGGCAATATTAGGGGTGGCAATATTAGGATTGGCAATATTAGGTGTGGCAATATTAGGGATGGCAATATTAGGGATGGCAATATTAGTGATGGCAATATTAGGGGTGGCAATATTAGGGGTGGCAACATTAGGGATGGCAATATTAGGGGTGGCAATATTAGGAATGGCATATTAGGGGTGGCAATATTAGGGATGGCAATATTAGGGGTGGCAATATTAGGGATGGCAATATTAGGGATGGCAATATTAGGGGTGGCAATATTAGGGATGGCAATATTAGGGGTGGCAATATTAGGGATGGGAATATTAGGTGTGGCAATATTAGGGATGGCAATATTAGGGATGGCAATATTAGTGATGGCAATATTAGGGGTGGCAATATTAGGGATGGCAATATTAGTGATGGCAATATTAGGTATGGCAATATTAGGGATGGCAATATTAGGGATGGCAATATTAGTGATGGCAATATTAGGGGTGGCAATATTAGGGGTAGCAATATTAGTGATGACAATATTATGGGTGGCAATATTAGGGATGACAATATTAGGGGTGGCAATATTAGGGATGGCAATATTAGGGGTGGCAATATTGGGGGTGGCAACATTAGGGATGGCAATATTAGCGTGGCAATATTAGGGATGGCAATATTAGGGGTGACAATATTTGGGATGGCAATATTAGGGATGGCAATATTAGGGATGGCAATATTAGGGATGGCAATATTAGGGCTGGCAATATTAGGGATGGCAATATTAGGGATGGCAATATTAGGGGTGGCAATATATTAGGAGTGGCAATATTAGGGATGGCAATATTAGGGATGGCAATATTAGGGATGGCAATATTAGGGATGGCAATATTAGGGATGGCAATATTAGGGGTGGCAATATTAGGGATGGCAATATTAGGGGTGGCAATATTAGGGGTGGCAATATTAGGGATGGCAATATTAGGGATGGCAATATTAGGGGTGGCAATATTAGGGGTGGCAATATTAGGGGTGGCAATATTAGGGATGGCAATATTAGGGGTGGCAATATTAGGGATGGCAATATTAGGGATGGCAATATTAGGGATGGCAATATTAGGGATGGCAATATTAGGGGTGGCAATATTAGGGGTAGTAACATTAGGGATGGCAATATTTGGGGTGGCAATATTAGGGATGGCAATATTACTGATGGCAATATTAGGAATGGCAATATTAGGGGTGGCAATATTAGGGATGGCAATATTAGGGATGGCAATAATAGGGATGGCAATATTAGGGGTGGCAATATTAGGGGTGGCAACAATAGGGATGGCAATATTATAGGTGGCAATATTAGGGGCGGCAATATTAGGGGTGGCAATATTAGGGGTGGCAATATTAGGAGTGGCAATATTAGGGGTGGCAATATTAGGGGTGGCAATATTAGGGGTGGCAATATTAGGGGTGGAAATATTAGGGATGGCAATATTAGGGATGGCAATATTAGGGATGGCAATATTAGGGGTGGCAATATTAGGGGTGGCAACATTAGGGATTGCAATATTAGGTGTGGCAATATTAGGGGTGGCAATATTAGAAGTGGCAATATTAGGGTTGGCAATATTAGGAGTGGCAATATTAGGGATGGCAATATTAGGGGTAGCAATATTAGGGGTGGCAATATTAGGGGTGGCAATATTAGGGATGGCAATATTAGGGATGGCAATATTAGGAATGGCAATATTAGGGGTGGCAATATTAGGGGTGACAACATTAGGGATGTCAATATTAGGGGTGGCAATATTAGGGATGGCAATATTAGGGATGACAATATTAGGGATGGCAATATTAGGGATGGCAATATTAGGGGTGGCAATATTAGGGGTAGCAACATTAGGGATGGCAATATTAGGGGTGGCAATATTAGGGATGGCAATATTAGGGGTGGCAATATTAGGGGTGGCAATATTAGGGGTGGCAATATTAGGGGTGGCAATATTAGGGATGACAATATTAGGTGTGGCAATATTAAAGATGGCAATATTAGGGGTGGCAATATTGGGGTTGGCAACATTAGGGATGGCAATATTAGGGGTGGCAATATTTGGGATGGCAATATTAGGGATGGCAATATTAGGGATGGCAATATTAGGGATGGCAATATTAGGGGTGGCAATATTAGGGATGGCAATATTAGGGGTGGCAATATTTGGGATGGCAATATTAGGGATGGCAATATTAGGGATGGCAATATTAGGGATGGCAATATTAGGGGTGGCAATATTAGGGATGGCAATATTAGGGATGGCAATATTAGGGGTGGCAATATTAGGGGTGGCAATATTAGGGGTGGAAATATTTGGGATGGCAATATTAGGTGTGGCAATATTAGGGATGGCAATATTAGGGATGGCAATATTAGTGATGGCAATATTAGGGGTGGCAATATTAGGGGTGGCAATATTAGTGATCGCAATATTAGGTGTGGCAATATTAGGGATGGCAATATTATTGATGGCAATATTAGAGATGGCAATATTAGGGGTGGCAATATTAGGGATGGCAATATTAGGGATGGTAATATTAGTGATGGCAATATTAGGGGTGGCAATATTAGGGATGGTAATATTAGTGATGGCAATATTAGGGGTGGCAATATTAGGGGTGGCAATATTAGGGATGGCAATATTAGGTGTGGCAATATTAGGGATGGCAATATTAGGGATGGCAATATTAGTGATGGCAATATTAGGGGTGGTAATATTAGGGGTGGCAATATTAGTGATGGCAATATTAGGTGTGGCAATATTAGGGATGGCAATATTAGGGATGACAATATTAGTGATGGCAATATTAGGGGTGGCAATATTAGGGATCGCAATATTAGGGATGGTAATATTATGATAGCAATGGGGGTGGCAATATTAGGGATGGTAATATTAGTGATGGCAATATTAGGGGTGGCAATATTAGGGGTGACAATATTAGGGGTGGCAATATTAGGGTTGGCAATATTAGGGATGGCAATATTAGGGTTGGCAATATTAGATGTGGCAATATTAGGGGTGGCAATATTAGGGGTGGCAATATTAGGGTGGCAATACTAGGGGTGGCAATATTAGGGATGGCAATATTAGGGGTGGCAATATTAGGGGTGGCAATATTAGGGGTGACAATATTAGGGGTGGCAATATTAGGGTTGGCAATATTAGGGATGGCAATATTAGGTGTGGCAATATTAGGGATGGCAATATTAGGGATGGTAATATTAGTGATGGCAATATTAGGGGTGGCAATATTAGGGGTGGCAATATTAGTGATGGCAATATTAGGGATGGCAATATTAGGGATGGCAATATTAGGGATGGGAATATTAGGGATGGCAATATTAGGGATGGCAACATTAGTGATGGCAATATTAGGGGTGGCAATATTAGGGATGGCAATATTAGGGATGGTAATATTAGTGATGGCAATATTAGTGATGGCAATATTAGGGATGGCAATATTAGGGATGGCAATATTAGTGATGGCAATAGTAGGGGTGGCAATATTAGGGATGGCAATATTAGGGATGGCAATATTAGGGGTGGCAATATTAGGGGGTGGCAATATTAGGGATGGCAATAATTAGGGGGTGGAATATTAGGTGTGGCAATATTTCGGGTGCAATATGGGGTGGCAATATGTGGCAATATTAGGGGTGGCAATATTAGGGGTGCAATATTAGGGGTGGCAATATTAGGGATGGCAATATTAGGGGTGGCAATATTAGGGATGGCAATATTAGGGGTGGCAATATTAGGGATGGCAATATTAGGGGTGGCAGTATTAGGGGTGGCAATATTAGGGGTGGCAATATTAGGGGTGGCAATATTAGGGATGGCAATACTAGGGGTGGCAATATTAAGGGTTGGCAATATTAGTGATGGCAATATTAGGGATGGTAATATTAGGGGTGGCAATATTAGGGGTGGCAATATTATGGGTGGCAATATTAGGGATGGTAATATTAGTGATGGCAATATTAGGGATGGTAATATTAGGAGCATTTTGAACTTCTTCTTTTACTATTTTGAGAGAGAGAGAGAGAGAGAGAGAGAGAGAGAGAGAGAGAGAGAGAGAGAGAGAGAGAGAGAGAGAGAGAGAGAGAGAGAGAGAGAGAGAGAGAAAGAGAACATCACTCCCATCTGAGATCATACATACCCAGGATGACTCAGTATGGAACACATTCATACAGCATAATGATGTCAACGAAATAAAGTCAGTTGATCAAATGAAAATGCTGGCCCACAGATGGCTCCAACTTCATCCTGTTTCCTACTTGTATGTCTCATAACAATGAAAATGCTTCAAATGAGCTATGATGTAGGTAACAGTCTTAGCTTGCCAACAAAGTTAGAATCCTTAACCTGTAAATAGCTGTCAATAAAGCTAGGGGATCCTTAACCTGTCAAACCCTGTAAAAAAAAAAAAAAAGATAGAGAGAGAGAGAGAGAGAGAGAGAGAGAGAGAGAGAGAGAGAGAGAAAGAGAGAGAGAGAGAGAGAGAGAGAGAGAGAGAGAGATGGAGGGAGGGAGGGAGGGGAAATAGATGGCAAGTAACATTTGCACCTGAGAAAACGCAAATGATGATCATCTCTAGGCACCATGATGGTAATGCTGGTGCAGTAGTAAGGATGAATGGGAGCGTGTTGGCACCTGGAGAAGAAGTTGATATCCTTGGGGTGTAATTTGACTCCAAACTAACCATGAAGAACCATGTTGTAAATCTTGCAAACAAGGCAGCCAGGAAGCTTACAGCACTTCGCCGTATCTCCCATCTGCTTGACAGTAGGGGTTGCAAGATCCTGTACGAGGCACAAGTACGCTCACACCTTGAGTATGCTCCACTTTCTTGGATTGCCTGCCCCCCCTCTCATCTGCGACTGCTTGACCGAGTAGAGAACAGAGCAAGACGTCTCATGTCTCGCCTGGACCCATCCTGGATAGATCTGTCATTTCAGCAGAGCCTTCAACATAGGAGGAATGTGGGTGGCCTTACTGTTATGTACAAGGCCAATATTGTCAAAATGCCACACTTGGATCCACTTCGAGGAGAGCGTGAAACAAGCTTTTATGCCACAAGACGGGCAGAAAGCAGCAACTTCACTCTGGCTGTACCCTTCTCCAGAACATCACTCCATCTGAGATCATACATACCCAGGATGACTCGAGTATGGAACATATTCGAACAGGTAATGATGTCAACGAGATAAAGTCAGTTGATCAAATGAAAATGCTGGCCCACAGATGGCTCCAACTTCATCCTGTTTCCTACTTGTATGTCTCATAACAATAAAAATGCTTTCAAATGAGCTGAGGTAGGTAACAGCTCTTAGCTTGCCAATAAAGTTAGGAATCCTTAACCTGTAAATAGCTGTCAATAAAGCTAGGGATCCTTAAGCAAACCCTTGTCCAAAGCCCATATGTAGAGAGAGAGAGAGAGAGAGAGAGAGAGAGAGAGAGAGAGAGAGAGAGAAGAGAGAGAGAGAGAGAGAGAGAGGAGAGAGAGAGAGAGAGAGAGAGAGAGAGAGTTAGAGAGAGAGAGAGAGAGAGAGAGAGAGAGAGAGAGAGAGAGAGAGAGAGAGAGAGAGAGAGAGAGAGAGAGAGAGAGAGAGTGAGAGAGAGAGAGAGAGAGAGAGAGAGAGAGAGAGAGAGAGAGAGAGAGAGAGAGAGAGAGAGAGAGAGAGAGAGTGGTGAGGTCAGTGGTGACAATAAGGCAGGAGGAGGTGCATTTCCTTCTTAAATCGCTTGACCAAGAAAAGGCTGTGGGCCCGGACAAGTTGAGCCCAAGATTGTTGAGAAGATGTTCAGACCAGCTAGCAGCACCTCTAACTCGCATCTTTCAGCACTGCCTAGTACAGTGTAAATGGCTCTCTCTATGGAAAGAGGCAAATGTAGTCCCTGTTCACAAAAAGAAGAGCAGAGCAGAAATCAGCAAATACAGACCAGTGTCACTCCTGTCAATCACTGGTAAGATCCTTGAGACAATAATCTCAAGACAAATGACAGAGTTTTTTGACTACCACTCACTACTTTGTGATCGTCAATATGGCTTCAGGAAAGGTTACTCTGCTGCTGATCTGTTGTTAAACCTCTCCACTAAGTGGCACCAGTCACTTGATGAATCCAAAGTCAGCTGTGTGGTAGCACTGGACATTGCTGGCGCTTTCGATCGGGTGTGGCACCAGGGCCTCTTAGCAAAACTTCAAGCACTGGGAATTGCAGGCTCTACGCTATGTCTCCTCAGTGATTACCTTGATGGTAGATCTCTAAGTGTAGTTCTCAATGGAACAGAATCAGCAAGACATCCTATTAGGGCAAGTGTTCCACAAGGAAGCGTGCTGGGTCCATTGTTATGGAATGTCTACTTCAACGACCTTCTTCATCTCATCCCAGAATCACATGCATATGCAGACGACTGTACACTGACATTCACTTATCCAAGAGAAGAAATGCCAGCTGCTCTAAGCTACATCAATCACCAGCTGAGAGCTGTATCAGCTTGGGGAAATAGATGGCAAGTAACATTTGCACCTGAGAAAACGCAAATGACGATCGTCTCTAGGCACCATGATGGTAATGCTGGTGCAGTAGTAAGGATGAATGGGAGGATGTTGGCACCTGGAGAAGAAGTTGATATCCTTGGGGTGAAATTTGACTCCAAACTAACCATGAAGAACCATGTTGTAAATCTTGCAAACAAGGCAGCCAGGAAGCTTACAGCACTTCGCCGTATCTCGCATCTGCTTGACAGTAGGGGTTGCAAGATCCTGTACGAGGCGCAAGTACGCTCACACCTTGAGTATGCTCCACTTTCTTGGTTTGACTACCCCCCCGTCTCATCTGCGACTGCTTGACAGAGTAGAGAACAGAGCAAGACGTCTCATCTCTCGCCTGGACCCATCCTGGATAGATCTGTCATTTCAGCAGAGCCTTCAACATAGGAGGGATGTGGGTGGCCTTACTGTTATGTCAAAGTACCACACTTGGATCCACTTCGAGGACAGCGTGAAACAAGCTTTTATGCCACAAGACGGGCAGAAAGCAGCAACTTCAGTCTGGCTGTACCCTTCTCCAGAACATCACTCTATCTGAGATCATACATACCCAGGATGACTCGAGTATGGAACACATTCGTACAGCATAATGATGTCAACGAGATAAAGTCAGTTGATCAAATGAAAATGCTGGCCCACAGATGGCTCCAACTTCATCCTGTTCCCTACTTGTATGTCTCATAACAATAAAAATGCTTTCAAATGAGCTGATGTAGATAACAGCTCTTAGCTTGCCAATAAAGTTAGGAATCCTTAACCTGTAAATAGCTTGTCAAAAAAAAAAGAGAAAATACTAGGGGAGTATTTTACTAAGAGACTTAACGTCGGAGCCTTTTACTAGGAGTGGCCTTTAACTAGGAGTCCCTTAACTAGGTTTTCTACTAGATGTTGTAACCAAAGGGTATTTAACTAGGCACAATATATCTAGAAGAAACATTTTCTAGATTACATTGTTGCTAGGCAGGTACCATTAATTTTTTTAAATTGAATTGTTAGTTTACTATTATTAATAATTTCCAAGATTATTAATTACTGCTTAAATACATATCATTACTTGTCTGTACTCACCTTTATGTCGATGCCGGGGGTCGAGTCACCGCTCCTGCTTTTGTGGGTTTCTCTGTGACTTGTTCGTGTGTCTGCTTTCTCTCAGTTCATTCTTCCCTCCTTGCTACCATCTTCCTACCTTCCTTCCCTCCCTTTCTCTCTTCCTTCCTCCCTCCCTCCCTCTTTTTCACCCTTCTTAAATCCCCTCTCCCATCTGGCAGCTTAATAGCACACTGTGGAGGACAGGTGAGCTCCAAGTCAGGTGAGCTCCAGGTCAGGTGAGCTCCAGGTTAGGTGAGCTCCAGGTTAGGTGAGCTCCAGGTCAGGTGAGCTCCAGGTTAGGTGAGCTCCAGGTCAGGTGAGCTCCAGGTTAGGTGAGCTCCAGGTTAGGTGAGCTCCAGGTCAGGTGAGCTCCAGGTTAGGTGAGCTCCAGGTCAGGTGAGCTCCAGGTTAGGTGAGCTCCAGGTCAGGTGAGCTCCAGGTCAGGTGAGCTCCAGGTTAGGTGAGCTCCAGGTCAGGTGAGCTCCAGGTCAGGTGATCTCCAGGTCAGGTGAGCTCCAGGTCAGGTGATCTCCAGGTCAGGTGAGCTCCAGGTCAGGTGATCTCCAGGTCAGGTGATCTCCAGGTCAGGTGAGCTCCAGGTCAGGTGAGCTCCAGGTCAGGTGAAGCCTTGTCTAGTACACAAGTACTAAAGAGAAACTATAAAGGGAAAAAAAATCGTAAACGTAACCCAGTACTCTCTCTCTCACACACACACACACACACACACACACACACACACACACACACACACACACACACACACACACACACACAGGGCAACAAACACAAACAAACACATTAACAAACACAGCAATAAAGGCGCCCATGAACAAAATGAGACCAATCCAAACAATTACAAGGAACAAGCAAACTAACGAACGGCCGAGGAATGACTGGCGAGGGGGGGAGGGGGGAGAGGGAGGGGGAGGGGGTCGGAAGGAGGGGGAAGGAGGGGGGAAGGAGCGGGGAAGGAGGGGGATAACAATTGACAGTCGTCAAGTGCTGAACCGACTGTTCGGTTAACTGGTTGTTTTGCATTAACTGGTTAATCAGTTAACCGGTTATCTGGCTAACTGATTGTTCGGTTGACTAACTGACCAGTTAACCGGTTATCTGGCTAACTGGTTGTTCGGTTGACTAACTGACCAGTTAACCGGTTATCTGGCTAACTGGTTGTTCGGTTGACTAACTGACCAGTTAACCGGTTATCTGGCTAACTGGTTGTTCGGTTGACTAACTGACCAGTTAACCGGTTATCTGGCTAACTGGTTGTTCGGTTGACTAACTGACCAGTTAACCGGTTATCTGGCTAACTGGTTGTTCGGTTGACTAACTGACCAGTTAACCGGTTATCTGGCTAACTGGTTGTTCGGTTGACTAACTGACCAGTTAACCGGTTATCTGGCTGGCTAACTGGTTGTTCGGTTGACTAACTGACCAGTTAACCGGTTATCTGGCTAACTGGTTGTTCGGTTGACTAACTGACCAGTTAACCGGTTATCTGGCTAACTGGTTGTTCGGTTGACTAACTGACCAGTTAACCGGTTATCTGGCTAACTGGTTGTTTGGTTGACTAACTGACCAGTTAACCGGTTATCTGGCTATCGGTTGACTAACTGCTAACTGGGTTGTTCGGTTGACTAAACCAGTTGTTATCTGGCACTGGTTGTTCGGTTGACTAACTGACCAGTTAACGGTTATCTGGCTAACTGGTTGTTCGGTTGACTAACTGACCAGTTAACCGGTTATCTGGCTAACTGGTTGTTCGGTTGACTAACTGACCAGTTAACCGGTTATCTGGCTAACTGGTTGTTCGGTTGACTAACTGACCAGTTAACCGGTTATCTGGCTAACTGGTTGTTCGGTTGACTAACTGACCAGTTAACCGGTTATCTGGCTAACTGGTTGTTCGGTTGACTAACTGACCAGTTAACCGGTTATCTGGCTAACTGGTTGTTCGGTTGACTAACTGACCAGTTAGCCGGTTATCTGGCTAACTGGTTGTTCGGTTGACTAACTGACCAGTTAACCGGTTATCTGGCTAACTGGTTGTTCGGTTGACTAACTGACCAGTTAACCGGTTATCTGGCTAACTGGTTGTTCGGTTGACTAACTGACCAGTTAACCGGTTATCTGGCTAACTGGTTGTTCGGTTGACTAACTGACCAGTTAACCGGTTATCTGGCTAACTGGTTGTTCGGTTGACTAACTGACCAGTTAACCGGTTATCTGGCTAACTGGTTGTTCGGTTGACTAACTGACCAGTTAACCGGTTATCTGGCTAACTGGTTGTTCGGTTGACTAACTGACCAGTTAACCGGTTATCTGGCTAACTGGTTGTCCGGTTGACTAACTGACCAGTTAACCCGTTATCTGGCTAACTAGTTGTCCGGTTGACTAACTGACCAGTTAACCGGTTATCTGGCTAACTGGTTGTCCGGTTGACTAACTGACCAGTTAACCGGTTATCTGGCTAACTGGTTGTTCGGTTGACTAACTGACCAGTTAACCGGTTATCTGGCTAACTGGTTGTTCGGTTGACTAACTGACCAGTTAACCGGTTATCTGGCTAACTGGTTGTTCGGTTGACTAACTGACCAGTTAACCGGTTATCTGGCTAACTGGTTGTTCGGTTGACTAACTGACCAGTTAACCGGTTATCTGGCTAACTAGTTGTTCGGTTGACTAACTGACCAGTTAACCGGTTATCTGGCTAACTGGTTGTTCGGTTGACTAACTGTCCAGTTAACCGGTTATCTGGCTAACTGGTTGTTCGGTTGACTAACTGACCAGTTAACCGGTTATCTGGCTAACTGGTTGTTCGGTTGACTAACTGACCAGTTAACCGGTTATCTGGCTAACTGGTTGTTCGGTTGACTAACTGACCAGTTAACCGGTTATCTGGCTAACTAGTTGTTCGGTTGACTAACTGACCAGTTAACCGGTTATCTGGCTAACTGGTTGTTCGGTTGACTAACTGACCAGTTAACCGGTTATCTGGCTAACTGGTTGTCCGGTTGACTAACTGACCAGTTAACCGGTTATCTGGCTAACTGGTTGTCCGGTTGACTAACTGACCAGTTAACCGGTTATCTGGCTAACTGGTTGTTCGGTTGACTAACTGACCAGTTCACCGGTTATCTGGCTAACTAGTTGTCCGGTTGACTAACTGACCAGTTAACCGGTTATCTGGCTAACTGGTTGTTCGGTTGACTAACTGACCAGTTAACCGGTTATCTGGCTAACTGGTTGTTCGGTTGACTAACTGACCAGTTAACCGGTTATCTTGCTAACTGGTTGTTCGCTTGACTAACTGACCAGTTAACCGGTTATCTGGCTAACTGGTTGTCCGGTTGACTAACTGACCAGTTAACCGGTTATCTGGCTAACTGGTTGTCCGGTTGACTAACTGACCAGTTAACCGGTTATCTGGCTAACTGGTTGTTCGGTTGACTAACTGACCAGTTAACCGGTTATCTGGCTAACTGGTTGTTCGGTTGACTAACTGACCAGTTAACCGGTTATCTGGCTAACTGGTTGTTCGGTTGACTAACTGACCAGTTAACCGGTTATCTGGCTAACTGGTTGTTCGGTTGACTAACTGACCAGTTAACCGGTTATCTGGCTAACTGGTTGTTCGGTTGACTAACTGACCAGTTAACCGGTTATCTGGCTAACTGGTTGTTCGGTTGACTAACTGACCAGTTAACCGGTTATCTGGCTAACTGGTTGTTCGGTTGACTAACTGACCAGTTAACCGGTTATCTGGCTAACTGGTTGTTCGGTTGACTAACTGACCAGTTAACCGGTTATCTGGCTAACTGGTTGTTCGGTTGACTAACTGACCAGTTAACCGGTTATCAGGCTAACTGGTTGTTCGGTTGACTAACTGACCAGTTAACCGGTTATCTGGCTAACTGGTTGTTCGGTTGACTAACTGACCAGTTAACCGGTTATCTGGCTAACTGGTTGTCCGGTTGACTAACTGACCAGTTAACCCGTTATCTGGCTAACTAGTTGTCCGGTTGACTAACTGACCAGTTAACCGGTTATCTGGCTAACTGGTTGTCCGGTTGACTAACTGACCAGTTAACCGGTTATCTGGCTAACTGGTTGTTCGGTTGACTAACTGACCAGTTAACCGGTTATCTGGCTAACTGGTTGTTCGGTTGACTAACTGACCAGTTAACCGGTTATCTGGCTAACTGGTTGTTCGGTTGACTAACTGACCAGTTAACCGGTTATCTGGCTAACTGGTTGTTCGGTTGACTAACTGACCAGTTAACCGGTTATCTGGCTAACTAGTTGTTCGGTTGACTAACTGACCAGTTAACCGGTTATCTGGCTAACTGGTTGTTCGGTTGACTAACTGACCAGTTAACCGGTTATCTGGCTAACTGGTTGTTCGGTTGACTAACTGACCAGTTAACCGGTTATCTGGCTAACTGGTTGTTCGGTTGACTAACTGACCAGTTAACCGGTTATCTGGCTAACTGGTTGTTCGGTTGACTAACTGACCAGTTAACCGGTTATCTGGCTAACTAGTTGTTCGGTTGACTAACTGACCAGTTAACCGGTTATCTGGCTAACTGGTTGTTCGGTTGACTAACTGACCAGTTAACCGGTTATCTGGCTAACTGGTTGTCCGGTTGACTAACTGACCAGTTAACCGGTTATCTGGCTAACTGGTTGTCCGGTTGACTAACTGACCAGTTAACCGGTTATCTGGCTAACTGGTTGTTCGGTTGACTAACTGACCAGTTCACCGGTTATCTGGCTAACTAGTTGTCCGGTTGACTAACTGACCAGTTAACCGGTTATCTGGCTAACTGGTTGTTCGGTTGACTAACTGACCAGTTAACCGGTTATCTGGCTAACTGGTTGTTCGGTTGACTAACTGACCAGTTAACCGGTTATCTTGCTAACTGGTTGTTCGCTTGACTAACTGACCAGTTAACCGGTTATCTGGCTAACTGGTTGTCCGGTTGACTAACTGACCAGTTAACCGGTTATCTGGCTAACTGGTTGTCCGGTTGACTAACTGACCAGTTAACCGGTTATCTGGCTAACTGGTTGTTCGGTTGACTAACTGACCAGTTAACCGGTTATCTGGCTAACTGGTTGTTCGGTTGATTAACTGACCAGTTAACCGGTTATCTGGCTAACTGGTTGTCCGGTTGACTAACTGACCAGTTAACCGGTTATCTGGCTAACTGGTTGTTCGGTTGACTAACTGACCAGTTAACCGGTTATCTGGCTAACTGGTTGTCCGGTTGACTAACTGACCAGTTAACCGGTTATCTGGCTAACTGGTTGTTCGCTTGACTAACTGACCAGTTAACCGGTTATCTGGCTAACTGGTTGTCCGGTTGACTAACTGACCAGTTAACCGGTTATCTGGCTAACTGGTTGTCCGGTTGACTAACTGACCAGTTAACCGGTTATCTCTCTAACTGGTTGTTCGGTTGACTAACTGACCAGTTAACCGGTTATCTGGCTAACTGGTTGTTCGGTTGATTAACTGACCAGTTAACCGGTTATCTGGCTAACTGGTTGTCCGGTTGACTAACTGACCAGTTAACCGGTTATCTGGCTAACTGGTTGTTCGGTTGACTAACTGACCAGTTAACCGGTTATCTGGCTAACTGGTTGTCCGGTTGACTAACTGACCAGTTAACCGGTTATCTGGCTAACTGGTTGTTCGGTTGACTAACTGACCAGTTAACCGGTTATCTGGCTAACTGGTTGTTCGGTTGACTAACTGACCAGTTAACCGGTTATCTGGCTAACTGGTTGTTCGGTTGACTAACTGACCAGTTAACCGGTTATCTGGCTAACTGGTTGTTCGGTTGACTAACTGACCAGTTAACCGGTTATCTGGCTAACTGGTTGTTCTTTTGACTAACTGACCAGTTAACCGGTTATCTGGCTAACTGGTTGTTCGGTTGACTAACTGACCAGTTAACCGGTTATCTGGCTAACTGGTTGTTCGGTTGACTAACTGACCAGTTAACCGGTTATCTGGCTAACTGGTTGTTCGGTTGACTAACTGACCAGTTAACCGGTTATCTGGCTAACTGGTTGTTCGGTTGACTAACTGACCAGTTAACCGGTTATCTGGCTAACTGGTTGTTCGGTTGACTAACTGACCAGTTAACCGGTTATCTGGCTAACTGGTTGTTCGGTTGACTAACTGACCAGTTAACCGGTTATCTGGCTAACTGGTTGTTCGGTTGACTAACTGACCAGTTAACCGGTTATCTGGCTAACTGGTTGTTCGGTTGACTAACTGACCAGTTAACCGGTTATCTGGCTAACTGGTTGTTCGGTTGACTAACTGACCAGTTAACCGGTTATCTGGCTAACTGGTTGTTCGGTTGATTCACCGTCAAATTAACTCCTCTGTTTCATAATTATTAAATTATTTCATTATTATTATTATTATTGTTTCATTATTACTAAAATCTTAAATATTATTTTTATCACATTATTATTTTTTAGTTAAAATAAAACAGCAAGCGGTAAACCCGCAGGGGTTATATAGCCCCCTTCCGCCCAAGCTCTGTAATTACCATGACGAGTTGATTACAGGTGTTCGTATTTCTGCAAACAGGTGTTTTTAATAAGAGATGTTTATGCAGACAGGTGTGTATAACTACCATCCACCAGCAGTGGATATATATATATATATATATATATATATATATATATATATATATATATATATATATATATATATATATATATATATATATATGTTTATATATATATATATATATATAGATATATATATATATATATATATATATATATATATATATATATATATATATATACATATATTTTTTTTTTTTTCAACAAGTCGGTCGTCTCCCACCAAGGCAGGGTGACCCAAAAAAGAAAGAAAATCCCCAAAAAGAAAATACTTTCATCATCATTCAACACTTTCACCACACTCACACATTATCACTGCTTTTGCAGAGGTGCTCAGAATACAACAGTTTAGAAGCATATACGTATAAAGATACACAACATATCCCTCCAAACTGCCAATATCCCAAACCCCTCCTTTAAAGTGCAGGCATTGTACTTCCCATTTCCAGGACTCAAGTCCGACTATATGAAAATAACCGGTTTCCCTGAATCCCTTCACTAAATATTACCCTGCTCACACTCCACATACATATATATACATATATATATACATACATATATATACATATATATATACATACATATATATACATATATATATACATACATATATATATATGCATATATATATATATATATATATATATATATATATATATATATATATATATATATATATATATATATATATATATATATATATATATATATATATATATATGCAAAACAACCACTGTGAAAGAATAGAGAAATTCCAAGCGCTGCTTAACACAATCCTCCCTAATAGAGCTAAATGGTTCAGATTTGTTGATGATATTTTGTGTCTTATGCCCAAGAATGTAGATATACACCATTTCCTTGGCAAATTAAATAGCTTAGCCCATTCTATAAACTTTACTGTTGAGTTTGAGGAAAATAACTCATTGCCTTTTCTAGATGTTTTAATTATTAAGGGTAATAATGAATTCAAATTTAAAATTTACAGAAAACCTACAAATAACTGTTCCTATGTCCACTATTATTCCTCGCATCAAGATAGAGTCAAACTGTCTGTTGTCTCATCAATGTTTTTGAGAGCTTTACGTATTTGTAGTCCAGAGTTCATAGATGAGGAAATATCTAAAATTTATAAAATAGCTATTGATCTGAAATATCCAAGAAATGTAATTGATAAATCTTTTAAAATTGCCAGAAATACTTTTTACAATCCAAAAAGAGACAACCAGCCTTATTCAACTAAAAATATGTTGGTTCTCCCTTACCATGAAAACTTGGTTG
Organism: Cherax quadricarinatus; assembly: GCF_038502225.1. NCBI lineage: Eukaryota > Metazoa > Arthropoda > Malacostraca > Decapoda > Parastacidae > Cherax > Cherax quadricarinatus. Next base: position 46,619,289 of record NC_091295.1, read on the forward strand.
ATATGCCTTCTCTTCTTAAGACTTTTAATATTAAAGTTGTATTTAAAAATCTTGATACAGTAAAAAAATCTTTTGATAAAGAATTCCCCCCAAAATGCAGATGGATGTGTCTATAAGATTCCTTGTAAAATTTGCGATAAAGTTTATTACGGTCAAACTGGTAAAAATCTCGAACTAAGATTAAAACAACATAAATATAGCATTAGAACTGGACAAGATTCCAATGCTCTATTTATTCATGTAAGAGATTTTAACCATCCAATTGATTTTCAAAAAGTTGAGAAAGTAGTATCAAGCAAGTCCATGGTCGACAGGAATATAATTGAATCTTGTTTCATAAAAAGCAGTTTTGACAATAATATGAATATTTCCTTTGGTTTATATAAATTAGATCCATTTATAGTTAATAGAATTTGGAAAGAATTTAAAAATACACTGGACAAATAATAAATTTTAAAATTCTTAATTCTTAGGTAGAATAGTTTGTGGGTTGTGTAAAGGACCTGTCTAGTTGCGCCAGTGGGCCTGCTGCAGTGTTCCCTTTCTTATGAGTCGCGCGTCAGGTGTTGCTTTGTTGTGGGATGTGATAGTGAGGTGTGGGGTAGACCCTTTATATGCCTTCTTTTGATGCATTACTTTTATTGTTCCTTGATAATGTGAGTAGTCACGAAAGCGCTTGGAATTTCTCTATTCTTTGACAGTGGTTGTTTTGCATATTCTGAAATCACCTGTTTACCGTGATCTTATTGCATATATATATATATATATATATATATATATATATATATATATATATATATATATATATATATATATATATATATATATATATATATATATATATATATATATGTCGTGCCGAATATGTAAAACTGGTCAATTAGCAAGAACTCATTTAAAATTAAGTAAGTCCTTTCTGAAATTTTCTCTTATACGTTTAAAGATATATTTTTTTCATTAATGTTGATGTAAAAATTTATAATTTTGCACCAAAGGAATCTTAGAAAACTTACCTAACCTTATTATAACAAGAACAATTTATTTTAGCCTAACCCAACTAAATATATTTTAGATTTGTTTACAATAATTTAATACTAAACAAACACAGTGAAATATATTTTTTTCGTTAGGTTCAGAATGATTTTGGCGATATTATTGCATACACAAATTTTCGATTGTCCTATATGGCAAGATGAGCGTTGCTATTTAAGCCAAGATCGCAAGTTCTGCCTATTCTTCACGACATATATATATATATATATATATATATATATATATATATATATATATATATATATATATATGTCGTGCCGAATAGGCAGAACTTGCTATCTTGGCTTAAATAGCAACGCTCATCTTGCCATATAGGACAAGTGAAAATTTATGAATGCAATAATTTCGCCAAAATCATTCTGAAGCTAACGAAAAAAATATATTTGATTGTGTTTATTTAGTACTAAATTACTGTAAACGTATTTAAAATATATTTAGTTGGGTTAGGCTAAAATAAATTGCTCTTGTTATAATAAGGTTAGGTAAGTTTTCTAAGATTCTTTTGGTGCAAAATGAAAACTTTTTTCATTAACAATAATGAAAAAATATATCTTTAAATGTATAAGAGAAAATTTTAGAAAGGGCTTAATTTTAAATGAGTTCTTGCTAATTGACCAGTTTTACATATTCGGCACGACATATATATATATATATATATATATATATATATATATATATATATATATATATATATATATATATATATATATGTGTATATATATATATATATATATATATATATATATATATATATATATATATATATATATATATATATACAGTAATCACGAAGAAGCGATACAAGATGCAAAGCAACTACATGGAGAGATGAATGATAGCTCTAGGCCTTTCGTGTTGAAATCAGCACATCATCAGGAGCTTGCAATGCTGCAGAAATGAATAGAAAGTCCAAGTACATTCGTTCAGGGGAACGTTTTCGCTCATTCGAGCAAAAACATTCACCTGGACGAATATGCATGGACTTCCTACTCATTTCTGCAACGTTGCAAACTCAAGATGTGCTGATTGCAACACAAAAGGCCTAGTTCTATCATTCAGTTACTCCTGTGGTTGTTTTGCATATACATATGTGCGTGCGTGTGTACTCACCTATTTGAGGTTACAGGTGTCGATTCATAGCTACTGGCCCCTCCTCTTCACTGATCGTTATTAGGTCCTCTCCCTGCACCATGAGCTTTATCATACATCGTCTTAAAACTGTGTATGGTTCCTGCCTCCACCACGTCACTAGCCAGACTATTCCACGTCCTAACAACTCTATGACTAAAGAAATACTTCCTAACATCCCTTTGAATCATCTGAGCCTTCAACTTCCAGTTGTGACCCATTGTTTCTGTGTCCCATCTCTGGAACATCCTGTCTCTATCCACCTTGTCAATTCCTCGCAGTATTTTGTATGTCGTTATCATATCTCCCCTAACCCTCCTGTCCTCCAGTAATGTCAGGCCGATTTTTCTTAACCTTTCTTAGTAGGACATTCCCGTTAGCTCTGAAATTAGTCTTGTTGCAAACCTTTGCACTTTCTCTAATTTCTTGACGTGCTTGACTAGGTGTGGGTTCCAAACTGGTGCTACATACTCCAGTATGGGCCTGACGTACACGGTGTACAGAGTCTGGAACGATAACTTACTGAAGTATCGTAGCGCTATTCTCAGGTTTTCCAGGCGCCCATATGCTGCAGCAGTTATCTTGTTGATGTGCGCCTCAGGAGATGTGCTCAGTATTATACTCACTCCAAGATCCTTTACCTTGAGTGAGGTTTGTAGTCTTTGGCCACCTAGCTTATACTCCGTCCGCGGTCTTCTCTGCCCTTCACCGATCTTCATGACTTTGCATTTGGCGGGGTTAAATTCGAGTAGCCAGTTGCTGGATCAGGCTTGTAGCCTGTCAAGGTCTCTTTGTAGTCCTGTCTGATCCTCATCCGATTTAATTCTCCTCATTGACTTCACATCATCTACAAACAAGGACACTTCTGAGTTTATCCCTTCCGCATTGTCATTCACGGATACCAAAAACAGCACTGGTCCTAGGATTGACCCCTGTGGAACCCCGCTTGTCACAGGCGCCCACTCTGACACCTCGTCACGTACCATGACTCGTTGTTGCCTCCCTGCCAGGTATTCTCCGATCCATTGCAGTGCCTTTCCTGTTATGTGTGCCTGATCCTCTAGCTTTTGCACTAATCTCTTGTGAGGAACTGTGTCAAAGGCCTTGCAATCTACCCACCCCTCTCTCTTGTGTTTTACTTCCGTTACCTTGTCATAAAACTCCAGTAGGTTTGTGACACGGGATTCTCCCTGTGTGTGTACTCACCTATTTGTACTCACCTATTTGTGGTTGCAGGGGTCGAGTCACAGCTCCTGGCCCGGCCTCTTCGCTGATTGCTACTAGGTCCTCTCTCTCCCTGCCCCATGAGCTCTATCATACCTCGCCTTAAAACTATGTATGGTTCCCGCCTCCACTACGTCACTTTCTAGGCTATTCCACGGCCTGACTACTCTATGACTGAAGAAATACTTCCTAACATCCCTTTGTGTGTGTGGGTGTGTGTGTGTGTTTACCTAGGTGTGGTTGTAGGGTTGGTCTGTTGACCTCGCCTCGTAACTCTTGACTTCTTCCTGAAAACCAGAGCTCTCAGTCGTACCTATACCTGAAGCTGTGTATGCGAACCACAGATCGGCTGATCAGTTACTGACTTGAGGTATTTGTCCAGCTCCCTCTTTAGGACAGCCAGGGGTCTATTGGTAATCCCCCATATGTATGGTGGAAGGCTGTTGAACAGTGTTACAAAAAACGCGATTCTAAAAGCTTAGAGATCTCCAGTGAATACTAGAAAGGACTGCCCTTCTAGCATCCAGCCTGTTACTGGGTTTTCGTAACAAGTAGTCAGTATCCTTGTCCAATTATCCATTAAAATTCAGTATGGTTCAATAGTGCTTTAGGATTACAACTGGTAGGCTACTAACTAGAGAAATTAAAATTTAATAAATTTATTAAGTAGTAAGTTGTCTAGAGGTATATTATCAAATTAAATTAATTACAGCAATCAAAATAAAATCAATCTCTCGAGTTCAATATTATTGTGCTGAAAGCACATATCACATTTATAATTCTTAAGTACCGTCAGGTACATTAACATTTAATAAGATATTACAAATATGTACAAGTAAGTGTGAGTATGCGTGTAAGTGCTCTTAAGTAGTTAGCTATGTCTCAAGACTCGAATAAGACTTAAACAAGTGACTGACAAAGTCCTCAAATAAACTAACTTCTTGACCGACTGGCAACCCGAACAGTCTGCTTGAACAACAAAGAATGCTAAGCCCAATAGCAATGCAATATCAAGCGACTGCGACACAGAATCAGGAACAAGGAGATAATATAACGACACTAAGTAGGGACCATCTGCAGATCCTCCACAAAAGTTACAAAACTCCCATAATACTGAATCTTCGTTCAGCATAGGAAAACTCGACTGTGACAATGCACAGAAACCAGTACAAAATTAGGTCAGAAGCTATAGCTAAGGACCTGAGATGTTCAGAGTGTCTATGTGACACACAACCTCAGTACAACGTCGAAAATCACTAAGTCTTTACAATGTTCTGTGAACAAAGTTCTACAGAACTAACAAGAATAATGAGACAGACAATCTGTCCAACCAGCAAGCGAGTCTCCAGCAGACTGAGTCTCTAGCAGACTGACAATTTCACGAGAGGTGAGGACACCCCCCCCTCGATCACGTGATAGCTACGTGGACAACTGCAGCTCAGAAGCCGGCAGTATAACGAGCGACAAGCGATAATTACAGTAGTTTGACAATCAAGCCTAACTGAGCACATTTTATATACATCCTAACAACATAAGCTAAATAACAATATAACAGTCAAATAATAATATAAAGTCATACATTTACGATTTAGCTATTATCGCAAATATAAGCAATATAAAATTAAATGAAAAGATAATATACATTATATATACATAATAATCATTGTAACCCATTCAGGGGTTGCAACACCCCCCCCAACACGACAGAGGGTCGCACTAGGAGTTGCATGAATGTCTTTCACATTATTTCTGATTACTCATATCAATATTATTATCAAATAAAATATTAATTACGAGTCTCTCTTGTGCCAAGCACTTCTACAATTTCACAGCGTCCGTCACTAGGATATGCCCCTAACTAGGGCAGTACACAGTATCGTATTTCTGCATACTCGTGGTTATATACATCAGTGTAGAGACAGGATAGCGCTGACAAGGAGGGCACGTTGAGGCTCGATCATAGTAGAGGAGACTGCATTCCACTCTTAAGTAGTGGTTGTGGAATGCGAGGCAGTATGAACATCTGAGTATGAAACAGCTTAAGGTGTGTAGTGAGGGGGGGGGGTCTGCGGCAGGACAGTGTTGCGTCACGCAGTACATCACCCGCACCACACTACTCACTCAACACTCAGCTTGTCTCCTCCTCACACAACATTACTGTGAATATATAAATATAATAATTAGACATGACATGAGTATATATAGTTAATATGGGCTGGAGGGATTAAGTTACTTTACTGAATTTGACATAGCAAGTAACAAAAGGTATTTGGGCATAAAATTACGTTAATTTAATGTAACTGATAATTATTAAGGACGAGACAGAGCGTCAGCAATTACATTACAATGACCACTTATGTGTTTTATACTAATAGAATAAGGTTGGATTCTGAGGGCCCACCTCATGATCCTAGCATTTTTACTTTTCATGGTATTTATATAAGTGAGTGGATTGTGGTCTGAAAAAACGTTAATTTTAAATGGGGAAGTGCCCAAATACACGTCAAAATGTTCCAATGACACCACAAGAGCTAGAGCCTCTTTCTCAATAGTGGCATAATTTTTCTGGTGTCGTTTAAGCTTAGATGAATAGTAACATATAGGATGGAGAATATCAGTGGATGTTGACTGTTGGAGCAGCACAGCACCCACTGCATAGCCACTCGCATCTATATGTAAAAAGAAGGGAAGATTGAAATTAGGACTCTTCAACACAGGAGCAGAGGATAGCAAGCGCTTCAACCTTTTGAACGAGTCTGAACAATCTCTAGTCCAGGTGAACTGAACTTTGCTACTAGAGCTCATAGTGAGAGGTGTAGGTGGAGGTGTGTGTGCTGGCTTGCCTGTCACTTGACACACGTGGCAACGTCGCACATGATCAGCTACTGTTTCCTTCATCTTTGGCCAAGTAAAATGTTTTGCCAGTTTACCGAGTGTCTTCTTGACACCCAAATGTCCTCCTATGGGACTATTGTGAGCAAAATCAATGGCTTGTTCACGAAATGTAACTGGTAACACAACGAGATGCTTGACTGTGTTGGAAACACTATCAGCTGACAACTTACATGTATTTTTCTCCATCAGTACACCGTTACTATAATAGTAACAATTATCGAGATCCTTTGCTTCACTCTCAGTAACTGCTATATCTCTCAGTCTTTCCAGTGACTGATCAACAAACTGATCCTTGATTAAATCATCATGAGTTAGAAATTTAACGTCAGTTGTGTCCTGACTAGGTTGATGACCGGGGGGAGTCAGTGTTAATGATCCTGGGCGCAGAGCGTCACTAAACAACATATTCAACCCCAAATCATTGTCATCCACTAACTCAACAGGAGACAAGGATGGTTGTTGAATCTTTGACATAGCTCTAGTAATTGCGCTGAGAGGAAATAAAATAGGTTTCTCTCTACAAGCTTCAATGGCATAATTATCATCAGTGGTATTATCAATCACAAGTGGTTCTTTACATATACCAGCATGAAGGATATCGTTCCCTATCAACAAGTCCACTGACCTGATGGGAAATACACCACTGGATATACCCACTGAAATATAACCAGTATAATAGCTTGTTTCAATATAAACTTTGTGCAGAGGCACTTTTATAACAGCCCCTCCATAGGCTTCTAACAATACATCTATCTTGCAATAGGTATCGTCAGTTATGGGCAGTACATCTTCTCTTAATAACGTGAGATAACTGCCAGTGTCTCTGAAAGAAATTATCTCAGTTAGATGTGATTCGTCAAATCCTACTTTATCTCTCGAAAAGTAAGGACTCATCGCTGAACGAATCTTTTCGTCAGATACACTTTCTGACGCTAGTCATCTATCCTGAGTAACATTATCTAAAACAGTAGGATCAGAGGTATTGCTAGGATTTTGGTGTCTTTGTTGCTCGGAAGAGGATACGACTTGAGTGGGGGCGCCAGCCGCACGACTGTTTCTCGTATCTCTTTCTAACTTATAGCAATACTCTCTAGTATGTCCTTTTCTGTTACAATAGGTACATTTAACTTTCTTCTTCTCGATACCAGATTTCTGTCTAGCCACAGAGACAGATTCAGGATTGTGAGTTTTCCTGGTAAAGGTACGAGAAGTTACAGTAGCAGGTACATCAGGCCGGCAATGAGCAGCTGATTTAGGTTGCCAACTTCTAGGACAATTTTTAGTTACCTTGTTTCTCTGTGTTTTAGTACGTACAAGTTTGTGAGAAATCTCGTAATTGTCTGCTAATGCTGCAGTTTCCAGAATATCTGAGGTAGTATGATCGATCAGATATTCTTGTATGTCAGCAGGCATACAGTTGTTAAACTCTTCGTGTAGTAACAACTGAACAAGGCTGTCGTAGTTGTTACACTTAGCAGCTCTACACCATCTCTCAAATGCAACTTTTTTCTCACGAGCAAACTCTACACAAGTTTGATCTTGTCGTCGTTGTAACGTACGAAATGCTCTTTGATAACTTACAGGTAACAAGTTATATGTCTCTAGAATAGTTTGTTTGACAGCGTCATAACTAATGTACTTAGCAAATGGCAAAGCTGCAGAACACGTTTGAGCTCTTCCCGTCAACGCTGTATGCAGCAATGTTGCCCAGTGCTTACGTGGCCAGTTCATAGCACGTGCCTGGTTCTCAAACACATCAAAATATGTGTCTAAGTCACTTTCAAAAAACTTAGGAACCATGGATGCAGCTTTCTGCACATTAAATGTGTCCTGTGATCTATCAGTCTGTTGTCTTAACAGACGAACATTTTCTCTTTGGAAATCTTCTTCGTTCAATCTCCTCTGTGCCTCAATTTGTGCAGTCTGCAACATAATGAGGCGTTCAAACCTCTCAAACTGTTCCTGAGAGATAGGACCAGTGGGTAATGGAGGAGTAGGGAAATTAACATGGTCTGGACGGTCCTTAGGTCGGACACTTGGTCCAGCCGTCTCTAGAGAGTCTAGATCTGGTCTAGGATAAGTAAATACAGGTGTAGTATACACTGTACTAGTATTAGGCTGTGTCATACTAACAGCTATACTCTGTACTATAGTGTCAGTGAAGGAAGGAGCGAGCGAGAACTGAGCTACACTAGGCTCAGACACTAGGCTCACTTCTGCTCTAGTTGCTCTTTCTTCAACTTCAAATAGAGTCATACTTCCTAATTGTGACACTAGGCTTTCTGAATCTGAATCATAATCAGACATCTCTGTATGAGCAGGAAACAATATATCTTTAATTAATGCTCTGACAGTTTCTGCGGTGTAATTCCTGTTATACGTCACACCGAGATATTTGGCTACTTGCCAACACGTCTGAAGTTTTAATGTACTTAACTCAGACAAAGTCAGAGTATCAATTAACTGTTTCACTTTGGCATACATCACGAAAATAATTGTACTACGAGAGAGTGATTATGGGAAACTATAATCCTAATAGGAATTTTAGTGTTGGTTGTCTTAGAGCTAGAACTCATAAACAGTATTTCCATCTCCTTGGATCAAGAGACTCAGTCAGGTACATACATCCACCTGGTATGTTGTACAAGACTAAACTCAAAGTCTTCAGATTAGGAAAGTACTCAAAGTGTTTGATCATAGATTCACTAGTATGTCAAACTGGACAATTTCTCCAACACCTTGGATCAAGAGCCTCCCGGACAGGCCCCCATTTGTTACAAAAAACGCGATTCTAAAAGCTTAGAGATCTCCAGTGAATACTAGAAAGGACTGCCCTTCTAGCATCCAGCCTGTTACTGGGTTTTCGTAACAAGTAGTCAGTATCCTTGTCCAATTATCCATTAAAATTCAGTATGGTTCAATAGTGCTTTAGGATTACAACTGGTAGGCTACTAACTAGAGAAATTAAAATTTAATAAATTTATTAAGTAGTAAGTTGTCTAGAGGTATATTATCAAATTAAATTAATTACAGCAATCAAAATAAAATCAATCTCTCGAGTTCAATATTATTGTGCTGAAAGCACATATCACATTTATAATTCTTAAGTACCGTCAGGTACATTAACATTTAATAAGATATTACAAATATGTACAAGTAAGTGTGAGTATGCGTGTAAGTGCTCTTAAGTAGTTAGCTATGTCTCAAGACTCGAATAAGACTTAAACAAGTGACTGACAAAGTCCTCAAATAAACTAACTTCTTGACCGACTGGCAACCCGAACAGTCTGCTTGAACAACAAAGAATGCTAAGCCCAATAGCAATGCAATATCAAGCGACTGCGACACAGAATCAGGAACAAGGAGATAATATAACGACACTAAGTAGGGACCATCTGCAGATCCTCCACAAAAGTTACAAAACTCCCATAATACTGAATCTTCGTTCAGCATAGGAAAACTCGACTGTGACAATGCACAGAAACCAGTACAAAATTAGGTCAGAAGCTATAGCTAAGGACCTGAGATGTTCAGAGTGTCAATGTGACACACAACCTCAGTACAACGTCGAAAATCACTAAGTCTTTACAATGTTCTGTGAACAAAGTTCTACAGAACTAACAAGAATAATGAGACAGACAATCTGTCCAACCAGCAAGCGAGTCTCCAGCAGACTGACAATTTCACGAGAGGTGAGGACACCCCCCCCTCGATCACGTGATAGCTACGTGGACAACTGCAGCTCAGAAGCCGGCAGTATAACGAGCGACAAGCGATAATTACAGTAGTTTGACAATCAAGCCTAACTGAGCACATTTTATATACATCCTAACAACATAAGCTAAATAACAATATAACAGTCAAATAATAATATAAAGTCATACATTTACGATTTAGCTATTATCGCAAATATAAGCAATATAAAATTAAATGAAATGATAATATACATTATATATACCCGGAATTAATATCACCCAAAATTTCACAGGACTTAAATTTTCTTAGAACATTTGTTAAACTCTTGTGGGTCATCAAAAGTTGTGTTGTGTCAGTGTTTGTCTAGCTGTTGATGTGTGAACTACACACCAGTGTTGCTCACACCAGTGTTGCTCACACCAGTGTTGTTCACACCAGTGTTGTTCACACCAGTGTTGCTCACACCAGTGTTGTTCACACCAGTGTTGCTCACACCAGTGTTGTTCACACCAGTGTTGCTCACACCAGTGTTGTTCACACCAGTGTTGCTCACACCAGTGCCGCTCACACCAGTTGTCACACCAGTGCTCTCACACCAGTGTTGTTCACATCCATGTTGTTCACACCAGTGTTGCACACCAGTGTTGCTCACACCAGTGTTGCTCACACCAGTGTTGCTCATCACAGACTAGTTAGCATGTTCACACCAGTGTTGTCTCACACAGTGTTGTTCACACCAGTGTTGCTCACACCAGTGTTGCTCACACCAGTGCTTGTTCATTCACCAGTGCTTGCTCACACCAGTGTTGTTCACACCAGTGTTGCTCACACATATACCAGTGTTGTCACACCAGTGTTGTTCACACCAGTGTTGCTACATTCACACCAGTGTTGTTCACACAAGTGTTGTTCACACCAGTGTTGTCACACCAGCGTTGTTCACACAAGTGTTGTCACACCAGTGTTGTTCACACCAGTGTTGCTCACACCAGTGTTGCTGCACACCAGTGTTGCTCACACCAGTGTTGCTGGGCACACCAGTGTTGCTTCACACCAGTGTTGCTCACACCAGTGTTGCTCACACCAGTGTGCTCACACCAGTGTTGCTCACACCAGTGTTGTCTCACACGTGCTGCTCACACCAGTGTTGTCACACACCCAGTGTTGCTCACACCAGTGTTGCTCACACCAGTGTTGTTCACACCAGTGTTGCTCACACCAGGTAACTTCTCACACCAGTGTTGCTACACCAGTGTTGCTCACACCTTGCTACAGTTGCTCACACCAGTGTTATTCACACCCAGTGTTGTTCACACCAGTGAAGCACCACCATGTTGCTCACACCAGTGTTGTTCACACCAGTGTTTGTCACACCAGTGTTGTCTACACCTGCAGCGTTGCTTCACACCAGTGTTGTTCACACCAGTGTTGTCACCCAGTGTTGTCACCAGTGTTGTTCACACCAGTGTTGTCACACCAGTGACAGTGTTGTTCACACCAGTGTTGTTCACACCAGTGTTGCTCACACCAGTGTTGCTCACACCAGTGTTGCTCACACCAGTGTTGTTCACACCAGTGTTGCTCACACCAGTGTTGTTCACACAAGTGTTGTTCACACCAGTGTTGCTCACACCAGTGTTGTTCACACAAGTGTTGTTCACACCAGTGTTGTTCACACCAGTGTTGTTCACACCAGTGTTGCTCACACCAGTGTTGCTCACACCAGTGTTGCTCACACCAGTGTTGCTCACACCAGTGTTGCTCACACCAGTGTTGCTCACACCAGTGTTGTTCACACCAGTGTTGCTCACACCAGTGTTGCTCACACCAGTGCTGTTCACACCACGTGTTGTTCACACCCAGTGTTGCTCACACCAGTGTTGCTCACACCAGTGTTGCTCACACCAGTGTTGCTCACACCAGTGTTGCTCACACCAGTGTTGCTCACACCAGTGTTGCTCACACCAGTGTTGTTCACACCAGTGTTGCTCACACCAGTGTTGCTCACACCAGTGTTGCTCACACCAGTGTTGCTCACACCAGTGTTACTCACTCCAGTGTTGTTCACACCAGTGTTGTTCACACCAGTGTTACTCACACCAGTGTTGCTCACACCAGTGTTGCTCACACCAGTGTTGCTCACACCAGTGTTGCTCACACCAGTGTTACTCACACCAGTGTTGCTCACACCAGTGTTGCTCACACCAGTGTTGCTCACACCAGTGTTGCTCACACCAGTGTTACTCACACCAGTGTTGTTCACACCAGTGTTGTTCACACCAGTGTTGTTCACACCAGTGTTGTTCACACCAGTGTTACTCACACCAGTGTTGTTCACACCAGTGTTGTTCACACCAGTGTTGTTCACACCAGTGTTGTTCACACCAGTGTTGTTCACACCAGTGTTGTTCACACCAGTGTTGTTCACACCAGTGTTGCTCACACCAGTGTTGTTCACACCAGTGTTGTTCACACCAGTGTTGCTCACACCAGTGTTGTTCACACCAGTGTTGTTCACACCAGTGTTGTTCACACCAGTGTTGTTCACACCAGTGTTGTTCACACCAGTGTTGCTCACACCAGTGTTGCTCACACCAGTGTTGTTCACACCAGTGTTGCTCACACCAGTGTTGTTCACACCAGTGTTGCTCACACCAGTGTTGCTCACACCAGTGTTGTTCACACCAGTGTTGCTCACACCAGTGTTGTTCACACCAGTGTTGCTCACACCAGTGTCACTCACACCAGTGTTGTTCACACCAGTGTTGCTCACGCCAGTGTTACTCACACCAGTGTTACTTACACCAGTGTTGCTCACACCAGTGTTACTCACACCAGTGTTACTCACACCAGTGTTACTCACACCAGTGTTGCTCACACCAGTGTTACTCACACCAGTGTTACTCACACCAGTGTTGCTCACACCAGTGTTGTTCACACCAGTGTTGCTCACACCAGTGTTGCTCACACCAGTGTTGCTCACACCAGTGTTACTCACACCAGTGTTACTCACACCAGTGTTACTCACACCAGTGTTACTCACACCAGTGTTACTCACACCAGTGTTGCTCACACCAGTGTTACTCACACCAGTGTTACTCACACCAGTGTTACTCACACCAGTGTTGCTCACACCAGTTTTGCTCACACCAGTGTTACTCACACCAGTGTTACTCACACCAGTGTTGCTCACACCAGTGTTACTCACCCCAGTGTTACTCACACCAGTGTTGTTCACACAAGTGTTGCTCACACCAGTGTTGCTCACACAAATGTTGCTCACACCAGTGTTACACACACCAGTGTTAAACACACCAGTGTTACTCACACCAGTGTTAAATACACCAGTGTTACTCACACCAGTGTTACTCACACCAGTGTTACTCACACCAGTGTTAAATACACCAGTGTTACTCACACCAGTGTTACTCACACCAGTGTTGTTCACACCAGTGTTGCTCACACCAGTGTTGCTCACACCAGTGTTAAATACATCAGTGTTGCTCACGCCAATGACTTAGGGACTAGCCTTGTTGCAAACCTTTGTACTTTCTCTAACTTCTTGACGTGCTCTGTGTGTGTGTGTGTGTGTGTGTGTGTGTGTGTGTAGGTCAGCCGATGTGTGAGTGTCTAGGTCAGCTAAAGTATGAGTGTGGGTCAACTTGGGATAAGAGTATACGTGTCCCTGTTGATTACCATGCCAGGTAACTAAGCTATGACTAAGTTCGGTCTAGCTGAAGAGAAGCTTGTATCTTACCAATGTCACCACGTCTGTACACCTGACGGTTGCTTGACACCCTTACTCTCCCAGTCCCTGTCCTCTCAGGACAAGGATGACACCATTCTCGGGACGTGAAGACTGAAGGAGTTGAAACAGCCAAGGACCTCGACGTAGACGTCAGGATCCAGAAACTCCGCAAGACGCAGACGTCAGAACCCATAAATTCAGCAAGACGCAAAAGGCCAGAGAGTGAGGATTTACCTTTCTAAGCTATTGCAAAACAGTAGTCAGAGCTGTAGATGAATGGTTCAAAGAACCGACATGTTGTTAAATTAGAAACATGTGCAACTCTTGGGTATCTTTATTGAGGAAACGTTTCGCCACACAGTGGCTTCATCAGTCCATACGTAGGAGAAACTTGAAGAACAGGAGGAGAATGAGGTAATCAGTCCCTCAACCTTGAGTCAGACACTGCAACTTCTTGGGATCTTAATGCTTGGGAATTCTTCGCTTGCCTAACCCTTGGGCACGACCTACTTCCACACTGGACAAATGTGACACCACCTACGACTGCTACACCTCTCCTGCCATACGGTTTATAAGCTGCTTTTCCGCTCATATGCCGTATTCTATTCAAGATTGATGGACTGACCACATCGACTCAAGGTTGAGGGACTGATTACCTCATTTTCCTCCTGTTTTTCAAGTTTCTCCTACGTATGGACTGATGAAGCCACTGTGTGGCGAAACGTTTCCTCAATAAAGATACCCAAGAGTTGCACATGTGTCTAATTTAACAACAGTAGTCAGAGAGTTAGTAACTGCCTTACTCAGTCGAAGCAGCAGCCAGACAGTGAGTAACTGCCTTACTCAGTTGAAGCAGCAGCCAGACAGTGAGTAACTGCCTTACTCAGTCGAAGCAGCAGCCAGACAGTGAGTAACTGCCTTACTCAGTCGAAGCAGCAGCCAGACAGTGAGTAACTGCCTTACTCAGTCGAAGCAGCAGCCAGACAATGAGTAACTGCCTTATTTCATCAGTCAGAAGCTAGCAGCTAGACACTGAGTAACTGCCTTACTCAGTCGAAGCAGCAGCCAGACATTGAGTAACTGCCTTACTCAGTCGTAGCAGCAGCCAGACAGTGAGTAACTGCCTTACTCAGTCGTAGCAGCAGCCAGACAATGAGTAACTGCCTTACTCAGTCGAAGCAGCAGCCAGACATTGAGTAACTGCCTTACTCAGTCGAAGCAGCAGCCAGACAGTGAGTAACTGCCTTACTCAGTCGTAGCAGCAGCCAGACAATGAGTAACTGCCTTACTCAGTCGAAGCAGCAGCCAGACAATGAGTAACTGCCTTACTCAGTCGAAGCAGCAGCCAGACATTGAGTAACTGCCTTACTCAGTCGTAGCAGCAGCCAGACAATGAGTAACTGCCTTACTCAGTCGAAGCAGCAGCCAGACAATGAGTAACTGCCTTACTCAGTCGAAGCAGCAGCCAGACAATGAGTAACTGCCTTACTCAGTCGAAGCAGCAGCGTGACAATGAGTAACTGCCTTACTCAGTCGAAGCAGCAGCCAGACATTGAGTAACTGCCTTACTCAGTCAAGATCGAAGCAGCAGCCAGACAATTGAGTAAGCTGCCAATTACTCAAGTCAGTTAAGCAGCAGCCAGACAATGAGTAACTGCCTTACTCAGTCGAAGCAGCAGCCTAGACAATGAGTGCACTGCCTCCACTCAGTCAGAAGCAGCAGCCAGACATTGAGTAACTGCCTTACTCAGTCGTAGCAGCAGCCAGACAATGAAGTAACTGTTCCTTACTCAGTCAGTCAGCAGCAGCCAGACAATGAGTAACGCCTTGCCTTACTCAGTCAGAAGCAGCAGCCAGACAGTGAGTAACTGCCTTACTCAGTCAGTGCATGTAGCATGCCACTGTTGACAATGAGTAACTGCCTTACTCAGTCGTAGCAGCAGCCAGACAATGAGTAACTGCCTTACTCAGTCGTAGCAGCAGCCAGACAATGAGTAACTGCCTTACTCAGTCGTAGCAGCAGCCAGACAGTGAGTAACTGCCTTACTCAGTCGTAGCAGCAGCCAGACATTGAGTAACTGCCTTACTCAATCAGGTTTATTTTCACATTTAAGCGTGACTGTCAACCAATCAGAACTTGGGTTTAAAGACTGACAACCCAATTATAATCGAGGCTACCTAGCGAGGCTACCTAGCGAGGCAAGTTGGGCACACTGACATATATGTAAATAATTTCGCCTGTTTGCGAAATGTTAAGCATATATATATATATATATATATATATATATATATATATATATATATATATATATATATATATATATATATATATATGTCGATCCATAGTAAAAACTGGTCAATTAGCAAGAACTCATTTGAAAATAAATCCTTTCTAAAATTTTCTCTTATACGTTTAAAGATATATTTTTTTTCATTAATGTTAGTGCAAAAATTTTTAATTTTGCACCAAAAGAATCTTAGAAAACTTACTTAACCTTATTATAACAAGCGCAATTTATTTTAGCCTAACCCAACTAAATATATTTTAGATTTGTTTACAATAATTTAATACTAAACAAACACAATGAAATATATTTTTTTAGTTAGGTTCAGAATGATTTTGGTGAAATTATTGCATACACAAATTTTCGCTTGTCCTACATGGCAAGATGAGCGTTGCTACTTAAGCCAAGATCGTAAGTTCTGCCTATTCCTACGACATATATATATATATATATATATATATATATAATATATATATATATATATATATATATATATATATATATATATATATGGCTGAAGGAGACTCGAACCTACAACCTTAGGGACAAGGTCACGCAGTGCTTTACAATCTACACACTGGACAATACCTTTTGGCGTGTAGCTTGCGCTACACGTTTGATCCAAAGGCAGCCAGCTTTGGAGAAGGCTTACAGCTTTTCATCTCATCCCCTGCATGCATCAGCCTTACTAGAGATTTGAACAATGCAAGGAATTCTTTAGTAAGGCTGATGCATGACAGAATGAGAAAAGCTGTAACAGCCTCCTGAAAGCTCACTGCCTTAATAAACATGTACGCAAGCTACAGCCAAGGTATTGTCCAGAAATGCAGATTGGTAAAGCACTGCGTACTATCCTAAGGTGAGGTTCGAGTCTCCCTTCAACCAGAGATCAGTGTTTGTGTATATTTCTCCTGCTCTCAGTTGAATTCCTTGCATATATATACACATATATATATATATATATATATATATATATATATATATATATATATATATATATATATATATATATATATGTCGTGCCGAATAGGCAGAACTTGCGATCTTGGCTTAAATAGCAACATTCATCTTGCCATATAGGACAAGCGAAAATTTGTGTATGCAATAATTTCGCCAAAATCATTCTGAACCTAACTAAAAAAATATATTTCACTGTGTTTGTTTAGTATTAAATTATTGTAAACAAATCTATAATATATTTAGTTGGGTTAGGCTAAAATAAATTGCTCTTGTTATAATAAGGTTAGGTAAGTTTTCTAAGATTCTTTTGATGCAAAATTAAAAATTTTTACACTAACATTAATGAAAAAAATATATCTTTAAACGTATAAGAGAAAATTTTAGAATTGACTTAATTTTAAATGAGTTCTTGCTAATTGCTGTTTTAATATTATACATTGACCCTATATATATATATATATATATATATATATATATATATATATATATATATATATATATATATATATATATATATATATATATATATATATATATATATATATATATATATATATATATATATATATATATATATATATATATAAATACCACCACCACCACCACCTACCACCACCACCACCACCACCACCACCACCACCACCACCACCACCACCACCACCACCACCACACCACCACCACCACCATTACCCCCACCTCCACCCACACTCGACAAGAAACAACCAGCAACACGGGAGAGGGCACCTTGAAATTCGTAAAGGTAGTCAGGTCCCCAGTGAATAATTGAACTTACAAACACAAGAAATAATGACACACTGCTTTACTGAGGACCTAATGAAGAGCTCAAATATTAGTTAACTAAGCCCTCCCAGACGCTTCAGTTGGGGGAGACGACGTGGGGAGGGAAGGATGAAGGGAATGTGGAGAGGGGAGGGGGCTACTGGGGGTCTGGGGAGAGAGACGAAGTGAAATGGTATAAGTAGTAGTGTTGTGATGGTGGGAATAATGGTAGTAGTGGTTGGGAAAAAGTAGTTGTTAGTTTTGGTACTGACGTTGTTAGTGGTGTTGTTGTTGGTGGCAATGTTGGTAGTAGTGATGGTAGTAATGGTAATAGTGTTGGTAGCAATGGTGGTGGTATGGTTAATAGTAATTGTGGAGAAATTCTCTCTAGGAGGAGGGTATCAGCCCCCTTCAGCCCTTTTCAGCCCTTTTCAGGTCTGAGTGGCCCAGCCTTCTCGGAAGGGGCAAGCATCTTACTTCCACATCAAGTAATTACAAACAGATGTTTAACCAGCTTGTACCAGTCATAGGTTATGTGACTTCTTTGCAAGAGATCAGTGTTGCTACCAGTTAGAGTTAACAAGTGTAAATAATCTGTGTACCACAACAGGAAAGGTACAGGGAAACTTCTACCTCACTTTATTCACATGTGGGACATAATGAACTCTCAGTGATTGAGATATATCAAGAAATCAAGCATTTGTGTTGCAAACTGTTGCAGTTTGGCAAGGAAGGCAAATGTGCTTGTATCAGCGAATCCTATATGAGGGCAAGTCAAGCCAGCGAGGCGCTGCTGGGTAGATTCCTTTTAGACTTCGTCGAGACAACTCGTGCGTCACACTGTAATAACAAAGAATATAGTGACTGATCGCGCTTTTTTGGGCGTAAAAGTCTCAAAGGACACAGCAGACACAGAGAAGTGACAACAACTTCTTTAGTGATATGACTGTGAATAATAAACATTACTTGATGAACAGTGTATAACAACGAGTGTTGCTAATTTCCTGAAGGAGTACAGTGCGACATTCTTCAAAGAACACGTCTGCTTCAATCAAGACACCGATACCCGAGTGCAAATGTAGGTCCGATACTGACACCCAGGTAGGTCTAGTCATAAATGTTACTAGTTAGATGAGCTGCGTAGCAGATAGCTAGTTCATTATTCTCTAGATTTATAGTGCACTCGGTTATGGGCGGGTCTTTTAGCCCAACACAAGTGAGTATAGATTCCCGTCAGTATTCAGTTATTGAAATATTGACACAACACCCTCTAGGGGTAATTATACTCATCATACCTTTCTCCTTCAGCCACGTGGTCGTAGAACAATTATCTATCATCGGAGGCTGTTATCGTCAGCGACTACGATAGACAGAGACATCAACAAATCTGTTTGATACAGAGTTTTAGTATTTGTTCTACAAGTTTATTTGACCATAGTTTGGTTAGATAAATTATACCACAGCAATGCTAGTATTGTTGATAGTAATAGTAGAGGTGCTGGTAGTAATGTAGGTACGAAGGGAGAGAGAAAAAAAAACTGATGTAACAGTTCTTAGCATGTAAATAAACTTAGGAACCTTAACCTAACCTTGCAAAACCTTGAGTAAAAAATGAGCTACTGTTTGACAGATCAAGACGTCTCATCTCTCGCCTGGACCCATCCTGGATAGATCTGTCATTTCAGCAGAGCCTTCAACACAGGAGGGATGTGGGTGGCCTTACTGTTATGTACAAGACCAATATTGTCAAAGTACCACACTTGGATCCACTTTGAGGACAACGAGAAGCAAGTTTCTATACCGCAAGACGGGCAGAAAGCAACAACTTCACTCTGGCTGTAGCCTTCTCCAGAACATTACTTCATCTGCAATGACTCGAGTATGGAACACATTCGTGCAGCATTATGATGTCAACGAGATAAAGTCAGTTGATCAGATGAAAATGCTGGCCCACAGATGGCTCTAACTTCATCCTGTTCCCTACTTGTATGTTTCACAACAATAAAAATGTTTTCAAATGAGCTGATGTAGGTAGCAGCTCTTAGCTTGTCAATAAAGTTAGGAATCCTTAACTTGTAAATAGCTTGTCAATGAAGCTAGGGATCCTTAACCTAACGTTGTCAAACCCTGTGTAATGAGAGAGAAAGAAAGAGAGAGAGAGAGAGAGAGAGAGAGAGAGAGAGAGAGAGAGAGAGAGAGAGAGAGAGAGAGAGAGAGAGAGAGAGAGAGAGAGAGAGAGAGAGAGAGAGAGAGAGAGAGAGAGAGAGAGAGAGAGAGAGAGAGAGGCTGTGCTCTCGCTGTCACCGGAAGGGGCGCACTGCCAACAACTGCCTGCGAGATACCAGGTGTAATTACTGCTACAAGAAAGGATATCAGGAGGACCAGTGTCGGAAGAAAAAGGAACTTGACAGACAGGGCCACCTGTTTAGAGACCTGTTCTCAGAACAAACCAGCAGGATCTCTGAATTGGTGAACACTCTCACACGTCACCCACTTAGCTACTCCTATCCCAGCCCAGCAGGTGGTATTGTGCCTTATAAAAGACCACAGACCTACATCCCTGCAGCTACCTCAGTACCCTACCTCTCTCAAGGGCAGGCACCTTACATGCCCTACACACCCACCACCTCAAGCTGACCACATCATGAGGAGCCAGTCTATCAGCATCCTGTCGGCCAACATTAAATGTTGGAGAGCTCACACATAGTTTTGTGAACACTCGACGTCCCGACATGATAGCTGTTGTTGAAACATTTTTGGATGACAGGACTCCAGAAAATTTTGCAAGAATTGCTGGCTACACCTCATGGATGAGAAGAGACAGGCAAGGGCAAGGAGGAGGTGTTGCTGTGTGCTTCTCTAAAAGTGTTCATGCCCAGCACATTGATGTTGCCACCCCTACACATCTTGAAATGATGTTCTTCAAGCTCTGTATAAACACTAGTACCTCTGTACTAGCATGTGCAATGTACAGACCTCAGTGGCAACATGCAGACCCCATCAACTTCCTAATGGAAAATATTGACTCCCTTCTGCTACAACACAACTGTCAACATATTATAATTGTTGGTGATCTCAACCAGCACCTTATACAGAGGAACTTTAATGACCTTCTTGTAGTGTTTGACATGAGAAACTTTGTTGATTTCCCTACTCATATCTCTGGCTCCTCCCTTGACCCAATAGTGAGTGATCTGGCAGAAGGCATAGTCACTTGTCAACCCCTCGGCTACGTTGGATCGTCTGACCACAAGGCTGTTTTTACGACACTTAAGATCCCAACAGAACGAGGTGAGGAGTCCACACGCACAACCTGGCTATGGGAAAGAGGTAATTGGCCAGCCCTTTGCTCTGAGCTCGCCACCACCGATTGGAATGCTCTTCTCCAAGGGGATGTTGACAACCAAGTGAAAACCTTCACTGGACACATCCTTAATCTACAACAAGAACACATTCCTCACCGGCAATATGTGACGAAGCCTACAGATCAGCCTTGGTTTGGCCTTCGTTGTAGAGAGGCTGCTACTGCTAAGTACAAAGCATGGCGAAGGTATAAGAGACATCCTACCACCTATAACAGGAACTTGCACATGCAAGCCTGTAGGCATATGGGTGACGTTCAAAAGTGGGCCATTGCTAAATGGAAGGTGGACACTAAAAGAAAGCTAGCATCAGGTAGGGTAGGCTCCAAAACCTGGTGGTCCCTGGTCAAGGACAGACATGGTTATCTGCCTGATGAACTCATTCCACCTCTAAATCGACAGGATGGGACCACCTCTACTAGTAGTCAAGAGAAGGCGGACCTCTTTGCTGAACACTTTGCTACCAAAATGCAAGTTCCTGATCCAGCAAGGGACCCTCCTTGGCTAGCTGCAAGAACTGTGTCAAAACTGTCAGTGGTGACAATAAGGCAGGAGGAGGTGCATTTCCTTCTTAAATCTCTTGACCAAGAAAAGGCTGTGGGCCCAGACAAGTTGAGCCCAAGATTGTTGAGAAGATGTGCAGACCAGCTAGCAGCACCTCTAACTCGCATCTTTCAGCACTGCCTAGTACAGTGTAAATGGCCCTCTCTATGGAAAGAGGCAAAGGTAGTCCCTGTTCACAAAAAGAAGAGCAGAGCAGAAATCAGCAACTACAGACCAGTTTCGCCCCTGTCAATCTCAGATAAGATCCTTGAGACAATAATCTCAAGACAAATGACAGAGTTTTTTGACTACCACTCACTACTTTGTGATCGTCAATATGGCTTCAGGAAAGGTTACTCTGCTGCTGATCTGTTGTTAAACCTCTCCACTAAGTGGCACCAGTCACTGGATGAATCCAAAGTCAGCTGTGTGGTAGCACTGGACATTGCTGGCGCTTTCGACCGGGTGTGGCACCAGGGCCTCTTAGCAAAACTTCAAGCACTGGGAATTGCAGGCTCTACGCTATGTCTCCTCAGTGATTGCCTTCATGGTAGATCTCTAAGTGTAGTTCTCAATAGGACGGAATCAGCATCCTATTAAACAAGTGTTCCACAAGGAAGCGTGCTGGGTCCATTGTTATGGGATGTCTACTTCAACTACCTTCTTCATCTCATCCCAGAATCACATGCATATGCAGACGACTGTACACTGACATTCACTTATCCAAGAGAAGAAATGCCAGCTGCTCTAAGCTACATCAATCACCAGCTGAGAGCTATATCAGCTTGGGGAAATAGATGGCAAGTAACATTTGCACCTGAGAAAACGCAAATGATGATCGTCTCTAGGAACCATGATGGTAATGCTGGTGTAGTAGTAAGGATGAATGGGAGGGTGTTGGCACCTGGAGAAGAAGTTGATATCCTTGGGGTGAAATTTGACTCCAAACTAACCATGAAGAACCATGTTGTAAATCTTGTTATCAAGGCAGCCAGGAAGCTTACAGCACTTCGCCGTATCTCGCATCTGCTTGACAGTAGGGGTTGCAAGATCCTGTACGAGGCACAAGTACGCTCACACCTTGAGTATGCTCCACTTTCTTGGTTTGCCTGCCCCCCCTCTCATCTGCGACTGCTTGACAGAGTAGAGAACAGAGCAAGACGTCTCATCTCTCGCCTGGACCCATCCTGGATAGATATGTCATTTCAGCAGAGCCTTCAACATAGGAGGGATGTGGGTGGCCTTACTGTTATGTACAAGGCCAATATTGTCAAAATGCCACACTTGGATCCACTTCGAGGACAGCGTGAAACAAGCTTTTATGCCACAAGACGGGCAGAATGCAGCAACTTCACTGTGGCTGTACCCTTCTCCAGAACATCACTCTATCTGAG
>NC_091295.1:46642456-46647456 GCF_038502225.1 Cherax quadricarinatus
CTTTTCAAACCTTGTCATCTTTGTTTCATTTATCTCTTGTCATCTTTATTTATTTATTTATTTATTTATTGATACATTTTTGGTTTAAACTATTTTCACATTTTTCTTTGTATTTTTTCACTATTTTTTTCATTGAAATTGGCGGCCTATTAATTTAGATGGGATCAATTTCCAATTTAAAATGAGAGAAGGATGGGTGGTGCATCCCTTACGCTCTGATTGGCTGGTAAATCCCCTTCTGATTAGCTAATCTGATTCTCTTACCTACGATGATTGGTCTTCCAGCATGTTTACTGAACTGTGATTGGTTGCCCAGGATGCTTTGTGCATTGTGATTGGTCGTCTAGCATCTTCCTGCACTGTGATTGGTCGTCTAGGATGCTGCATGCTCTGTAATTGGACGTTCTGCACTGTGTGTAATTGGTCGGCTAGGATGCTGCCTGCTCTGTAATTAGTTGTTCCTGCACTGTGATTGGTCGTCTAGGATGCCGCCTGCTCTGTAATTAGTTGTTCCTGCACTGTGATTGGTCGTCTAGGATGCTGCCTGCTCTGTAATTAGTTGTTCCTGCACTGTGATTGGTCGTCTAGGATGCTGCCTGCTCTGTAATTAGTTGTTCCTTCTCTGTGATTGGTCGTCTAGGATGCCGCCTGCTCTGTAATTAGTTGTTCCTGCGCTGTGATTGGTCGTCTAGGATGCTGCCTGCTCTGTAATTAGTTGTTCCTGCACTGTGATTGGTCGTCTAGGATGCTGCCTGCTCTGTAATTAGTTGTTCCTGCACTGTGATTGGTCGTGTAGGATGCTGCCTGCTCTGTAATTAGTTGTTCCTGCTCTGTGATTGGTCGTCTAGGATGCTGCCTGCTCTGTAATTAGTTGTTCCTGCACTGTGATTGGTCATCTAGGATGCTGCCTGCTCTGTAATTAGTTGTTCCTGCTCTGTGATTGATCGTCAAGGATGCTGCCTGCTCTGTAATTAGTTGTTCCTGTACTGTAATTGGTCGTCTAGGATGCTGCCTGCTCTGTAATTAGTTGTTCCTGCACTGTGATTGGTCGTCTTGGATGCTGCCTGCTCTGTAATTAGTTGTTCCTGCACTGTGATTGGTCGTCTAGGATGCTGCCTGCTCTGTAATTAGTTGTTCCTGCACTGTGATTGGTCGTCTAGGATGCTGCCTGCTCTGTAATTAGTTGTTCCTGCACTGTGATTGGTCGTCTAGGATGCTGCCTGCTCTGTAATTAGTTGTTCCTCCACTGTGATTGGTCGTCTAGGATGCTGCCTGCTCTGTAATTAGTTGTTCCTGCACTGTGATTGGTCGTCTAGGATGCTGCCTGCTCTGTAATTAGTTGTTCCTGCACTGTGATTGGTCGTCTAGGATGCTGCCTGCTCTGTAATTAGTTGTTCCTGCACTGTGATTGGTCGTCTAGGATGCCGCCTGCTCTGTAATTAGTTGTTCCTGCACTGTGATTGGTCGTCTAGGATGCTGCCTGCTCTGTAATTAGTTGTTCCTGCTCTGTGATTGGTCGTCTAGGATGGTGCCTGCTCTGTAATTAGTTGTTCATGCACTGTGAATGGTCGTCTAGGATGCTATCTGCTCTGTAATTAGTTGTTCCTGCACTGTGATTGGTCGTCTAGGATGCTGCTTGCTCTGTAATTAGTTCTTCCTGTTCTGTGATTGATCGTCTAGGATGCTGCCTGCTCTGTAATTAGTTGTTCCTGCACTGTAATTGGTCGTCTAGGATGCCGCCTGCTCTGTAATTAGTTGTTCCTGCACTGTGATTGGTCGTCTAGGATGCTGCCTGCTCTGTAATTAGTTGTTCCTGCACTGTGATTGGTCGTCTAGGATGCTGCCTGCTCTGTAATTAGTTGTTCCTTCTCTGTGATTGGTCGTCTAGGATGCCGCCTGCTCTGTAATTAGTTGTTCCTGCGCTGTGATTGGTCGTCTAGGATGCTGCCTGCTCTGTAATTAGTTCTTCCTGCACTGTGATTGGTCGTCTAGGATGCTGCCTGCTCTGTAATTAGTTGTTCCTGCACTGTGATTGGTCGTGTAGGATGCTGCCTGCTCTGTAATTAGTTGTTCCTGCTCTGTGATTGGTCGTCTAGGATGCTGCCTGCTCTGTAATTAGTTGTTCCTGCACTGTGATTGGTCATCTAGGATGCTGCCTGCTCTGTAATTAGTTGTTCCTGCTCTGTGATTGATCGTCAAGGATGCTGCCTGCTCTGTAATTAGTTGTTCCTGTACTGTAATTGGTCGTCTAGGATGCTGCCTGCTCTGTAATTAGTTGTTCCTGCACTGTGATTGGTCGTCTTGGATGCTGCCTGCTCTGTAATTAGTTGTTCCTGCACTGTGATTGGTCGTCTAGGATGCTGCCTGCTCTGTAATTAGTTGTTCCTGCACTGTGATTGGTCGTCTAGGATGCTGCCTGCTCTGTAATTAGTTGTTCCTGCACTGTGATTGGTCGTCTAGGATGCTGCCTACTCTGTAATTAGTTGTTCCTCCACTGTGATTGGTCGTCTAGGATGCTGCCTGCTCTGTAATTAGTTGTTCCTGCACTGTGATTGGTCGTCTAGGATGCTGCCTGCTCTGTAATTAGTTGTTCCTGCACTGTGATTGGTCGTCTAGGATGCTGCCTGCTCTGTAATTAGTTGTTCCTGCACTGTGATTGGTCGTCTAGGATGCCGCCTGCTCTGTAATTAGTTGTTCCTGCACTGTGATTGGTCGTCTAGGATGCTGCCTGCTCTGTAATTAGTTGTTCCTGCTCTGTGATTGGTCGTCTAGGATGCTGCCTGCTCTGTAATTAGTTGTTCATGCACTGTGAATGGTCGTCTAGGATGCTATCTGCTCTGTAATTAGTTGTTCCTGCACTGTGATTGGTCGTCTAGGATGCTGCTTGCTCTGTAATTAGTTCTTCCTGTTCTGTGATTGATCGTCTAGGATGCTGCCTGCTCTGTAATTAGTTGTTCCTGCACTGTAATTGGTCGTCTAGGATGCCGCCTGCTCTGTAATTAGTTGTTCCTGCACTGTGATTGGTCGTCTAGGATGCTGCCTGCTCTGTAATTAGTTGTTCCTGCACTGTGATTGGTCGTCTAGGATGCTGCCTGCTCTGTAATTAGTTGTTCCTTCTCTGTGATTGGTCGTCTAGGATGCCGCCTGCTCTGTAATTAGTTGTTCCTGCGCTGTGATTGGTCGTCTAGGATGCTGCCTGCTCTGTAATTAGTTCTTCCTGCACTGTGATTGGTCGTCTAGGATGCTGCCTGCTCTGTAATTAGTTGTTCCTGCACTGTGATTGGTCGTGTAGGATGCTGCCTGCTCTGTAATTAGTTGTTCCTGCTCTGTGATTGGTCGTCTAGGATGCTGCCTGCTCTGTAATTAGTTGTTCCTGCACTGTGATTGGTCATCTAGGATTCTGCCTGCTCTGTAATTAGTTGTTCCTGCTCTGTGATTGATCGTCAAGGATGCTGCCTGCTCTGTAATTAGTTGTTCCTGTACTGTAATTGGTCGTCTAGGATGCTGCCTGCTCTGTAATTAGTTGTTCCTGCACTGTGATTGGTCGTCTTGGATGCTGCCTGCTCTGTAATTAGTTGTTCCTGCACTGTGATTGGTCGTCTAGGATGCTGCCTGCTCTGTAATTAGTTGTTCCTGCACTGTGATTGGTCGTCTAGGATGCTGCCTGCTCTGTAATTAGTTGTTCCTGCACTGTGATTGGTCGTCTAGGATGCTGCCTGCTCTGTAATTAGTTGTTCCTCCACTGTGATTGGTCGTCTAGGATGCTGCCTGCTCTGTAATTAGTTGTTCCTGCACTGTGATTGGTCGTCTAGGATGCTGCCTGCTCTGTAATTAGTTGTTCCTGCACTGTGATTGGTCGTCTAGGATGCTGCCTGCTCTGTAATTAGTTGTTCCTGCACTGTGATTGGTCGTCTAGGATGCCGCCTGCTCTGTAATTAGTTGTTCCTGCACTGTGATTGGTCGTCTAGGATGCTGCCTGCTCTGTAATTAGTTGTTCCTGCTCTGTGATTGGTCGTCTAGGATGGTGCCTGCTCTGTAATTAGTTGTTCATGCACTGTGAATGGTCGTCTAGGATGCTATCTGCTCTGTAATTAGTTGTTCCTGCACTGTGATTGGTCGTCTAGGATGCTGCCTGCTCTGTAATTAGTTCTTCCTGTTCTGTGATTGATCGTCTAGGATGCTGCCTGCTCTGTAATTAGTTGTTCCTGCACTGTAATTGGTCGTCTAGGATGCTGCCTGCTCTGTAATTAGTTGTTCCTGCACTGTGATTGGTCGTCTAGGATGCTGCCTGCTCTGTAATTAGTTGTTCCTGCACTGTGATTGGTCGTCTAGGATGCTGCCTGCTCTGTAATTAGTTGTTCCTTCTCTGTGATTGGTCGTCTAGGATGCTGCCTACTCTGTAATTAGTTGTTCCTGCACTGTAATTGGTCGTCTAGGATTCTGTCTGCTCAGTAATTAGTTGTTCCTGCACTGTGATTGGTCGTCTAGGATGCTGCCTGCTCTGTAATTAGTTGTTCCTGCACTGTGATTGGTCGTCTAGGATGCTGCCTACTCTGTAATTAGTTGTTCCTGCACTGTGATTGGTCGTCTAGGATGCTGCCTGCTCTGTAATTAGTTGTTCCTGCACTGTGATTGGTCGTCTAGGATGCTGCATGCTCTGTAATTAGTTGTTCCTGCACTGTGATTGGTCGTCTAGGATGCTGCCTGCTGTGATTGGTCTCGCTACATGAAGTTTATACAATACATACAAGTAGATGACCAAGATATATGTTAACAGTTAGGTATTCTACTGTAATTAGGTACTTTACTGTAGTTAAGTAGTCTTCTGCAATTAAGTACTCTACTGTAGCTAAGTATTCTTCTGTAGTTAGGTACTCCACTGTAGTTAAGTACTCTACTGTAGTTAGGTACTTTACTGTAGTTAAGTACTCTTCTGTAGTTAAGTACTCTCATATAGTTAAGTACTCTACTGTAGCTAAGTACTCTACTGTAGTTAGGTA
>NC_091295.1:46652456-46654956 GCF_038502225.1 Cherax quadricarinatus
CTGTCTTAACTCTAATTCTTTCAATTATAATCCTACCGTATACTTTTCCTGGTATACTCAGTAAACTTATTCCTCTATAATTTTTACAATATCTTTTGTCCCCTTTCCCTTTATATAAAGGGATTATACATGCTCTCCGCCAATCCCTAGGTACCTTCCCCTCTTTCATGCATTTATTAAACAAAAGTACCAACCACTCCAACACTATATCCCCCCCTGCTTTTAACATTTCTGTCATGATCCCATCAGTTCCAGCTGCTTTACCCCCTTTCATTCTACGTAATGCCTCACGTACCTCCATCACACTTACATTCTGCTCTTCTTCACTCCTAAACGATGGTATACCTCCCTGGCCAGTGCATGAAATTACCGCCTCCCTTTCTTCCTCAGCATTTAAAAGTTCCTCAAAATATTCTCGCCATCTACCTAATACCTCCCTCTCCCCATCTACTAACTCCCCTACTCTGTTTTTAACTGACAAATCCATACTTTCCCTAGGCTTTCTTAACTTGTTTAACTCACTCCAAATTTTTTTCTTATTTTCATTAAAATTTCTTGACAGTGCCTCTCCCACTCTATCATCTGCTCTCCTTTTGCACTCTCTCACCACTCTCTTCACCTTTCTTTTACTCTCCATATACTCTTCTCTTCTTATAACACTTCTGCTTTGTAAAAATCTCTCATAAGCTAGCTTTTTCTCTTTTATCACACCCTTTACTTCATCATTCCACCAATCACTCCTCTTTCCTCCTGCCCCCACCCTCCTATAACCACAAGCTTCTGCCCCACATTCTAATACTGCATTTTTAAAACTATTCCAACCCTCTTCAACCCCCCCACTACTCATCTTTGCACTAGCCCACCTTTCTGCCAATAGTCGCTTATATCTCACCCGAACTTCCTCCTCCCTTAGTTTATACACTTTCACCTCCCTCTTACTTGTTGTTGCCACCTTCCTCTTTTCCCATCTACCTCTTACTCTAACTGTAGCTGCAACTAAATAATGATCTGATATATCAGTTGCCCCTCTATAAACATGTACATCCTGGAGCCTACCCATCAACCTTTTATCCACCAATACATAATCTAACAAACTACTTTCATTACGTGCTACATCATACCTTGTATATTTATTTATCCTCTTTTTCATAAAATATGTATTACTTATTACCAAATCTCTTTCTACACATAGCTCAATTAAAGGCTCCCCATTTACATTTACCCCTGGCACTCCAAATTTACCTACTACTCCCTCCATAACATTTTTACCCACTTTAGCATTGAAATCCCCAACCACCATTACTCTCATATTTGATTCAAAACTCCCCACGCAACATTTCCCAAAATCTCTCTCTCTCTCCTCTACACTTCTCTCTTCTCCAGGTGCATATACGCTTACTATAACCCACTTTTCACATCCAATCTTTATTTTACTCCTCATAATCCATGAATTAATACATTTGTAGTCCCTCTTTTCCTGCCATAGCTTATCCTTCAACATTATTGCTACTCCTTCTTTAGCACTAACTCTATTTGAAACCCCTGACCTAATCCCATTTATTCCTCTCCACTGAAACTCTCCCACCCCCTTCAGCTTTGTTTCACTTAAAGCCAGGACATCCAGTTTCTTCTCATTCATAACATCCACAATCATCTCTTTCTTATCATTCGCACAACATCCACGCACATTCAGACTTCCCACTTTGACAATTTTCTTCTTCTTATTCTTTTTAGTAATCTCTACAGGAAAAGGGATTACTAGCCCATTGTTCCCGGCATTTTAGTTGACTTTTACTACACGCATGGCTTACGGAGGAAAGATTCTTATTCCACTTCCCCATGGATATAAAAGGAAAAGTAATAAGACCAAGAACTATTAAGATAAAAATCAAAGAAAACTCATATGAGTGTGTATAAATAAACGTGTACATGTATGTGTAGTGTGACCTAAGTGTAAGTAGAAGTATTGATGTCAAGATATAATTGTTTTTCTGTTTTTAATGATTTTTAATGTTTAACACTATGTGCTCCACTTAGAATGAATGGTATATATATACAATAAGTTTTTTTTTTTTTTACTATTTTGGTCTTCTTATTTTCAATGCTAGGGTTTTGAATGTCAGAGAGACTTGTGTGACCATGTTAGAGTGAAGTAGGGGAGGCAATCGGTTTTTATGGCTTGACATGCTATAGGAGTAGTTAACATTTATGAAGAGATTCAGGGAAACCAGATAGCCAGACCTGAGTCCTGGAGGTCAGAGGTATAGTGCCTACACTGTAATTTCAAAACCCAGCCATATCTAAAGTATACTATACCCCCTGAGATGCCACCCATAACAGTCAACTAACACCTAGGTACCTACTTAATGCTAGGTGAACAAGAGCAGCACGTGTAAGGAAACATGCCCAATGTTTCCACCCATGGTGAGGATCAAACCACGGACCCTCAGTGTGTGAGCTGAGTGTGCTACCAACCAAGCCACAGGACACCCAGAATTTA
>NC_091295.1:46657456-46667456 GCF_038502225.1 Cherax quadricarinatus
GGCGAAACGTTTCCTCAATAAAGATACCCAAGAGTTGCACATGTGTCTAATTTATCAACAACACGGGGTTACAACACAACATTGGGTTACAACAACACGGGATTACAACAACACGGTGTTACAACAACACTTGGTTACAACAACACGGGATTACAACAACACGGGGTTAAAACAACACGGGGTTATAACAACACGGGGTTACAACAACACGGGGTTACAACACAACACGGGATTACAACAACACGAGGTCACAATAACACAGAGAGAGAGAGAGAGAGAGAGAGAGAGAGAGAGAGAGAGAGAGAGAGAGAGAGAGAGAGAGAGAGAGAGAGAGAGAGAGAGAGAGAGAGAGAGAGTCGGTACAGCAGGTAATCAGAGCAATAACACAAGTTTAATGTGATATAACACTTGATTTAACACACTATAACACGACCACCAGGGAGACAACACGTGTTCTATCATGGGTGTGCTGATACTGGTGGTTGATGGTGGTTGTTGTTGCTGGTTGATGGTGGTTGAAAGTGGTTTGATGGTGGATGATGATGGTGGTTGTTGTTGATAGTGGTTGATGGTGGTTGATGATGGTTGTTGGTGGTGGTTGATGGTGGTTGATGGTGGTTGTTGTTGGTGGTTGTTGTTGGTGGTGGTTGTTGTTGGTGGTTGTCGTTGATGGTTGTTGGTGGTTGTTGTTGGTGGTTGTTGTTGGTGGTTATTGTTGGTGGTTGTTGTTGGTGGTTGTTGTTGGTGGTTGATAATGGTTATTGATGATGGGTGCTGATTTTAATTCTTGGTGATAGTTGTTGGTGGTTGTTGACTGTGATTAATGGTGGATGCTAGTAGGTGTTGATGGTGGTTGATTGTGGTTGATGATGGTGGTTGATTGTGGTTGATGATGGTGGTTGGTGTTGCTGGTTGATGGTGGTTGATGGTGGTTGTTGTTGGTGGTTGTTGTTGGTGGTTGTTGATTGTGATTATGTGTAGGGTAATAGTGAATTTTCATTATAGCTGATTGTGTGGTGATAATGGTTGTTGCTTGTGCTTGCTCGTGGAGGTGATAGTGATTGTTGTTTTGTGGGGAGGGTGGATGTTATTGATTGTGGTTGACTGTGTGGTGATGGTGGTTATCGATTGTTTGTTCAACTGATTGTCGTGTGATGAGAGAGAGAGAGAGAGAGAGAGAGAGAGAGAGAGAGAGAGAGAGAGAGAGAGAGAGAGAGAGAGAGAGAGAGAGAGAGAGAGAGAGAGAGAGAGAGAGAGAGAGAGAGAGAGAGAGAGAGAGAGAACAAATTATATATATATATATATATATATATATATATATATATATATATATATATATATATATATATAATATATATATATATATATATATATATATATATATATATATATATATATATATATATATATATATATATATATATATATACTTAAGCAAAATATGTTAATTTATATATCTACAACCATCGTTCACAATTAACAAGCATACATACATACATACTTACCTAGAAGCATATGTACACATAAACATACATACATAAAATCACTTAAATACACTCACAAATGAAAACTTTAAAGAGTAATGAAGGTATCTGCTGAAGAGGACCTTAACTAGAGATACTGATACACAGTTCATAACATTTAATGTTTCTGTTCCTTCTGGATTTGTTCAATCTTCAAGGGAGGTTCCTTGATGCTGGTGAAGGGCTTTTGATCCAATGCAGTGGACCTGTGCTCCAGTTCCTTGAATCGAGCCTGAATGACTTCTATTCCCCCAGGCGCTGTTTGTTCGCCTAAGAGGCTAAGCGCTCTCCCATGAATGTAATAATAATAATAATAATAATAATAATAATAATAATAATAATAATAATAATAATAATAATAATTAATAATAATAATCATATGAAACATCATCATGATCATCATTGGGATTTATTCAGTCACTTTGAACGCAGCCAAGTAATTCCTAAATTTGAACTTCTCAGCCTAATAGGCAAATACTAACTAGGCACTCACAATCAAGTTCTCACAATCAGGTTCCTACAATCAGGTGCTTACAGTCAGGTGCTCACACGACAAGTCACTTACCTACCACCATGAGGCTACCATGTCCCGTGACGGTGTTAAAGTCAGGTCCCTCCGCCGACACCTCACAGCGGTACTGACCAGAGGTGTTGAACCCTACAGCGAGCAGCACTACTCGCCCAGGCTGCGTCAGCGTCTCCTGCGGTACGCCGACCTGCGTCGACACAGCGTACGGCAGGCGTAATCATATTACATGATCGTACGGCAGCCGTAGGAACGTCCGTGCGGGAGAGATATGATAATTTTGTAAGTATTCTCATGTTGTTAGTGTATGTATGTATATATATATATATATATATATATATATATATATATATATATATATATATATATATATATATATATATATATATATTCGTGTGACACAAATGTAAGAAGTATTTTCTGGTAGTTCCCCTTCCAATTTCTGGCACTGTGTGCTGTGTATCCCTCAGAGTACGTGTCCTGTTGTGTGCATCCCCTAGAGTACGTGTCCTGTTGTGTGCATCCCCCAGAGTACGTGTCCTGTTGTGTGCATCCCTCAGAGTACGTGTCCTGTTGTGTGCATCCCTCAGAGTACGTGTCCTGTTGTGTGCATCCCTCAGAGTACGTGTCCTGTTGTGTGCATCCCCCAGAGTACGTGTCCTGTTGTGTGCATCCCTCAGAGTACGTGTCCTGTTGTGTGCATCCCTCAGAGTACGTGTCCTGTTGTGTGCATCCCCCAGAGTACGTGTCCTGTTGTGTGCATCCCTCAGAGTACGTGTCCTGTTGTGTGCATCCCTCAGAGTACGTGTCCTGTTGTGTGCATCCCTCAGAGTACGTGTCCTGTTGTGTGCATCCCTCAGAGTACGTGTCCTGTTGTGTGCATCCCTCGGAGTACGTGTCCTGTTGTGTGCATCCCTCAGAGTACGTGTCCTGTTGTGTGCATCCCTCAGAGTACGTGTCCTGTTGTGTGCATCCCTCAGAGTACGTGTCCTGTTGTGTGCATCCCTCAGAGTACGTGTTCTGTGTGTTCCCCATAATGTGTGTCTTCGTATTTCCCAGTGTAAGTGCCCACCTACAGTATGCATATATCCCCGGGTATGCGCGTCTGTGAATACATCGGGAGTGCTTGTACACCCATGTGTATATCCCCGGGTGTGCGTATCCCCCACTATCCCATTTCATACCTACGGTAATTCAGGTATCCCAAGATTAAGCAGGCGAGGCAAGTACCACTCCTAGTAGACGCAGGTGTGACCACCGGGACTCCCGGTATTCCCAGTATCCCCGAGTCATGTATATCTCCTCCCCCCTTACACATTTCCAATTCCCCCCAAGCGTCTGCCTCAGTGACGCATCCTCTACGTCCCTTCCTGCGTCTCAGAGTCTTAAAGTTTAACGCAGTTACCGTAATCGTAAGTATAGGCAGCTGACACACACACACACACACACGCACACACACACACACACACACACACACACACACACACACACACACACACACACACACACACACACACACACACACACACACACACATACTCACGGATCTTTCTTGCTTGTAATTATTATGCGGGTAATTAAGGTAATTAGAAATTATTCCGGCGGTAATTATCCTGTCCGATAATTAAAGAGCGCATTCCCATTTTCTCTTGAGAGAAAATGGGAATTATATCCTATTAAAGAAATAGATTATTGAATAAAAAAGTGGAATAGAAGAAGAAGAAGAAAAAGAAGAAGAAGAAGTAGTAGAAGAAGAAGACGACGAGGAAGAGGAAGAAGAAAAATGAGAAGAGGAAGAGGATGAAGAAGAAGAGAGAGAAGCAAAAGAAGTGAAAGAAAAAGAAAATAAAGGGAAGAATAAAAAGAAGAATTAATAATAACAATAATAATAATAACAATATTAATAGCAATAATAATAATAATAATAATAATAATAATAATAATAATAATAATAATAATAATAATAGTGAGGTAAGCGCACTATAAGAGACTAAAGGAAGAGAATGTAACTTAACCTATGAAGAAATGGAAACAGGTGAGACATAATCCGGACATAAGAGATACTCAGTGGAAATGTCAGAGTGGATAGGGAGGGACCATTTGAAGGGGACGGGTGCTAGGTAGCACAGATGGAAGCTGAATTAAAATGAGATTTTAGGAAGTACTTTTTCAGCCTCGAGATTGTAAAGTATAGACTGAGAGGCAGGAAAAGTTACTGAGCCTCGACCCCCCCATCCATACAATGGTGAGTACACACATACACGCACACTGTATATATATATATATATATATATATATATATATATATATATATATATATATATATATATATATATATATATATATATATATATATATATATAACAATAAATTTGCATCATGGCAGCTCCATAAAATACAAAAATAAATACATTTTACAGGATTTTTGGTCTGTGGGAAAAATCACAAATAGAAATTTAACAGTGTGTAATTTTTCAGCATATAAATTCATTCTAAATAAACAAATTAGTTGGAAGTGATAATATATATATATATATATATATATATATATATATATATATATATATATATATATATATATATATATATATATATATATATATATATATATATATATATATATATATATATATATATATATATATATATATATATATATATATATATATATATATATGTATATATAAAATCTGTCAGTCCTGGAGGTGATTCGAAGCTGTGCACTCGTCATCAGTGTACACAGTAGCTTCGCCACACAGCCAGTCTTCTGGTGTCTCACGTAAGGGCAAAGTTCACTTATACATGTGTATTAATGTGAATGACTGTGTATAGGTTGTGTGAATGACAGTGTTACGGGTCATTCACGAAGTTTACGACTTGTGAGCGCCTTCTGCCAGCCCACCTCTCAAACTATCATTGTGGATGGTAGGTGACGTGTGGTTTAGTGACCTTCCTTAGGTCACCTGACAGTGCTCCCCCCGGAGAGCTTGTAACTATCGGTCTGCCGTGTCAATCTCTTCATTTCTGTTCACTTTGTTCTTGGATAATCTAGTTTTCTTGTTGTTACTGCTGCTAGTTGTTTAAACTTGATGCGTCTTGATGTGATGTTTTGTGTAAACATTGATAAACTTACTCTGCGAATTTTTATTTTTTTTCTGCAGGGTAAGTGCTGAGTTTCTTTCTCCCCCCTCCCCCTGGTATCACTTGGAGTAAGGTATACTTGTTTACGTTCTCTGGAATATACACTGACACGTTAGTATATATATATATATATATATATATATATATATATATATATATATATATATATATATATATATATATATATATATATATATATATATATATATCTTTGAGAACAGAGACTATCTCTTAACGTGGTGGACAAGCCTCGTTTGATGTCGCTTGGTTGTTTAATCTGGATTTAAAATCAATCTTCTACACTAGGATCATTAAGCCTGCACGTCCCTTATCCACCACCAGTCAGGGATTTAACCACACTCTCAGCGTATATACACTGACAGACATACACCTCTCCGTGTCTACACTCTGTATTCGAGGTCAGCTGTCACACGGGAATAATATATGTATATGCGGAGGTTCGGTTGGTGTCACACTAAGGTTGATGCAACAATTAGAAGTTATTTGTTTCAGAATTATAGACATTAATCAGTATAAATTGTAGGTTGGTGTTTGGAAATATCTGGATATTTCGACTCACACCAGGGCCCCTCCTTAACAGTATTATTTTCTGTCAGGCTAAATATTTGTAAAATCGCTTATCATAAAATTGGGCTTCCTTGGGTCGAGTCTTAGCTCTTGGTCCTTTCTTATAACCTACATTAGACGCAGCTTTGGTTCCTAGTCCTTTTCAAGTCATCCAGGGCATTCCACTTTCTGGCCACTCTATATCACTTAATGTCTACGTCGCTCACATATAACGGAAAGAGCACCAGTCATATGACCGATCCTTGTGGAACCCCACTCGTCGCACTTTCCCATCGTGATACCTCTTCCAGGAGAGTCACTCTATGTCTCCTTGGCTTTAGTGTTCTTCTTTCCCTGTTATCCCTGACTTATCCACTAGATTTTGGCTTTCTCTTGCGTGGTACAGTGTCGCAGGACTTCTTGCAGTCCAAAAATATGCAGTCCACCCATCGACGTCTCTTCTGTCACCCTGTTAAAGAACTCCAACAGGTTTGTGAAATAGAGTTCACCGTCTCTAAACCTAAGTGTGTATGTGTGTGTGTGTGTGTGTGTGTGTGTGTGTGTGTGTGTGTGTGTGTGTGTGTGTGTGTGTGTGTGTGTGTGTGTGTGCGTGCGTGCGCGTGAGTGTATGTGTGTGAGTGTGTGTGCGTGCGCGTGAGTGTGTGTGTGTGAATGTGTGTGCGTGCGCGTGAGTGTGTGTGTGTGTGCGTGCGCGTGAGTGTGTGTGTGTGTGAGTGTGTGTGCGTGCGCGTGAGTGTGTGTGTGTGCGTGCGCGTGAGTGTGTGTGTGTGTGTGTGTGTGTGTGTGTGTGTGTGTGCGTGCGCGTGAGTGTGTGTTACGTGTAAGCATGAGTTCATTTTTTTCAACTTCTGGCAGTTGCCTCAGAGGTGAAGGTGATGTACATGTATCTCCCCGTCCCCCCAACTCTTTGGTCCCTTCTCCCTTTCCCCTCCCCTCACCACATACCCTCTCCTCCATCCTCTTTCCTCTCCCCTCCCCTGTCCCATCCACCCCTATCCATCTATTCCCCCATTCCCCTCCCCCTCCCACCACCTTCATAAATATTCCAGCTTAACAAAACTCTACGTGATGCTGTTGTGAATTCTCCCGCTACTCAGGGCGGCACTAGGACCCGATGAGCAATACCTGATGCATCATCCCCCCCCACCCTACAACCCCTCCCCTCCCCATCCTATCCTCCCTAAATCCTCCCCCTCTCCCTCATTCCCTCCCTCCACCCCCCCACACACAGTTATAAGTAATTCATAACGGAGTCGATACATCGACTCTGGGCCGGACTGTAGACAAGGGGATCATGTTAAGCAGACCAGACGTTCCCAGCTTACGTGATGAGTTCCACAAGTTAGTGTCCGGCTTTATATCGAGGTTTGTTGTAATGGGGGACTTTGTGAACTTTGATGAACCTCCCGCGAGGGATAATGATGAACCTCCCCCGAGTGATGATGAATCTCCCGCGAGCGATGATGAACCTCCCGCGAGCGATGATGAACCTCCCGCGAGCGATGATGAACCTCGCGCGAGCGATGATGAACCTCCCACGAGCGATGATGAACCTCCCGCAAGCGATGATGAACCTCCCGCAAGCGATGATGAACCTCCCGCGAGGGATAATGAACCTCCCCCGAGCGATGATGAACCTCCCGCGAGCGATGATGAACCTCCCCCGAGCGATGATGACCTCCCGCGAGCGATGATGAACCTCCCGCGAGCGATGATGAACCTCCCGCGAGCGATGATGAACCTCCCGCGAGCGATGATGAACCTCCCGCGAGCGATGATGAACCTCCCGCGAGGGATAATGAACCTCCCCCGAGCGATGATGAACCTCCCGCGAGCGATGATGAACCTCCCCCGAGCGATGATAAACCTCCCGCGAGCGATGATGACCCTCCCGCGAGGGATAATGAACCTCCCCCGAGCGATGATGAACCTCCCGCGAGCGATGATGAACCTTCCGCGAGCGATGATGAACCTCCCGCGAGCGATGATGAACCTCCCGCGAGCGATGATGAACCTCCCGCAAGCGATGATGAACCTCCCGCGAGCGATGATGAACCTCCCGCGAGCGATGATGAACCTCCCGCGAGGGATAATGATGAACCTCCCCCGAGCGATGATGAACCTCCCGCTACCGATGATGAACCTCCCGCAAGCGATGATGAACCTCCCGCGAGCGATGATGAACCTCCCGCTACCGATGATGAACCTCCCGCAAGCGATGATGAACCTCCCGCGAGCGATGATGAACCTCCCGCTACCGATGATGAACCTCCCGCAAGCGATGATGAACCTCCCGCGAGCGATGATGAACCTCCCGCTACCGATGATGAACCTCCCGCAAGCGATGATGAACCTCCCGCGAGCGATGATGAACCTCCCGCTACCGATGATGAACCTCCCGCAAGCGATGATGAACCTCCCGCGAGCGATGATGAACCTCCCGCTACCGATGATGAACCTCCCGCTACCGATGATGAACCTCCCGCAAGCGATGATGAACCTCCCGCGAGCGATGATGAACCTCCCGCTACCGATGATGAACCTCCCGCAAGCGATGATGAACCTCCCGCGAGCGATGATGAACCTCCCGCTACCGATGATGAACCTCCCGCAAGCGATGATGAACCTCCCGCGAGCGATGATGAACCTCCCGCTACCGATGATGAACCTCCCGCAAGCGATGATGAACCTCCCGCGAGCGATGATGAACCTCCCGCGAGCGATGATGAACCTCCCGCGAGCGATGATGAACCTCCCGCGAGCGATGATGAACCTCCCGCGAGCGATGATGAACCTCCCGCGAGCGATGATGAACCTCCCGCGAGCGATGATGAACCTCCCGCGAGCGATGATGAACCTCCCGCGAGCGATGATGAACCTCCCGCTACCGATGATGAACCTCCCGCAAGCGATGATGAACCTCCCGCGAGCGATGATGAACCTCCCGCGACCGATGATGAACCTCCCGCGAGCGATGATGAACCTCCCGCGAGCGATGATGAACCTCCCGCAAGCGATGATGAACCTCCCGCGAGGGATAATGATGAACCTCCCCCGAGCAATGATGAACCTCCCGCTACCGATGATGAACCTCCCGCGAGCGATGATGAACCTCCCGCGAGCGATGATAAACCTCCCGCGAGCAATGATAAACCTCCCGCGAGCGATGACAAACCATCCGCGAGCGATAACAGTCAAGTGACTCATGATGGTTATAATAACAATTAGGTGATTCATGATTGGTAAAACAATCAGGTTCATGATGGACAAAATAACAATCGGGTGAATCATAATGGGTACAACAACAGTCGGAAGATACCTGATCAAGCTCGTCAATAAATTAGAAAAAATGCAAAGGTTTTCAACATGACTAGTCCCGGAGGTAAGGGGTATGTCCGAAAAGAATTAGTTAGTTAAATATTCGCCGGTATTCTCCCGGCCCGGGCCTTTTCCAAGTGGTGGCCCGGCCTTGGCTCCCTCTTTAGGGAGTGTCTGAGACCTAAGTCTCCCATGGAAGGAGGCACAAGTACCTCCTCATCTTTGGGACAAACTGTCCCCAGGCCTAGCCACAAGCTAGGCTTCTCTGGTCTGCCATCCCCGCCCCAAGGGGGCTAATGGGAATGACAGTCTTATGAGCTAAAGGCTCGGGCTCAGGCACCTACCCTACCCTAGAAGGGTTAGGCATGGTGTCGATCTCCGAAAAGAAATTAAGAGAGATCAATCTGACGACACTGGAGGACAGGAGAGACAGGGCGGGGGAATCATGATTACATCAGAGATGGGACACAGCAACAAGGGGTCACAACTGGAAGTTGAAGACACAGACGTGCCACAGGGATGTTAGGAAGTATTTCTTCAATTATAGAGTTGTAAGTTAGTGGAACAATCTGGAGAGTGAGGTAATGGAGGCAGGATTCATATATAGCTTTTAAGAAGAGATACGACAAAGCTCATGGAGCAGGAGAGAGAGTGGATCAGTAACGACCAGCGAAGAGACGGGGCCAGGCGCTATATTTTTTATTAACACATCGGCCGTTTCCCACCAAGGCAGGATGGCCAGAAAAAGAAAAACTTTCACCATCATTCACTCCATCACTGTCTTGCCAGAGGTGCGCTTACACTACAGTTAT
This sequence comes from Cherax quadricarinatus, assembly GCF_038502225.1. NCBI lineage: Eukaryota > Metazoa > Arthropoda > Malacostraca > Decapoda > Parastacidae > Cherax > Cherax quadricarinatus. The sequence continues at coordinate 46,667,365 of NC_091295.1, forward strand.
AAAACTGCAACATTAACACCCCTCCTTCAGAGTGCAGACACTGTACTTCCCATCTCCAGGACTCAAGTCCTACCTGCCGGTTTCCCAGAATC
>NC_091295.1:46672456-46674956 GCF_038502225.1 Cherax quadricarinatus
GATGTAGTGGAGGCAGGATCCATACATAGCTTTAAGCAGAGGTATGATAAAGCTCACGGCTCAGAGAGAGTGACCTAGTAGCGATCAATGAAGAGGCGGAGCCAGGAGCTTGGACTCGACCCCCGCAACCTCAACTAGGTGAGTACACATACACACACACACACACATACACACACACACACACGCACACTACCACACACGCTACCACACACACACACACACCCACACACACACGCACACACACACGCACATACACATACACACATACACACACACACACAAAAACACACACACACACGCACACACACACACACACACACACACACACACACACTCACACACACACACACACACACTCGCACACACACACACACACACACACACACACACACACACACGCACACACACACGCACATACACATACACACGCACAAGGCTAGAAACAATGGGTTTAGATCTCATTCACAATGAAGTTGAATACCCCTTACCCAGACATCAGCTATAAAGAACTGTTAAACCACCTCTCATCATATCCGTTAAACCGTCAAATGACCGCTCAAGCTCCTCTCACACCAGTTAAACCGTCACTCACAACAGTTAAACCGTCACTCACAACGATTAAAAACCGTCACTCACAACAGTTAAACCGTCACTCACGACGGTTGAATCGTCACTCAAGGCGGTTAAACCGCCACTCGCGACGGTTAAACCGTCAGTCATAAGAGTTAAACCGTCACATAGGCGGTAAACTCTCATACAAACCAGAATGCGACAGCATTAAACCGTTCAACGTGGTACATAAATCACCTCCCCCCCGGTCACTAGGCACACCCAGAGACCTATACAGGAGGCAGAGCACAGCACGGCAGAGCAGAGCAGAGCAGAGCACAGCACAGCTCAGCAGATCACAGCAGAGCACAACAGCAGATCATAGCAGAGCATAGCATAGCACAGCACAGCATAGTACAGCACATCATAGCAGAGCAGAGCAGCGCAGAGCAGAGCAAAGGAGAGCAGAGGAGAGTAGAGGAGAGCAGAGCAGAGCAGAGCAGAATACAGCACATCACAACACAGCAAAGAGCAGACCACACGAACGTCCAGCGTAGATTTGGTTGTGAGTTATTCATGATGGTGTATACACGGTGTATGTATTTTGAGTGGGAGATCGTAAGTATATTAATGACCTGTGTGTGTGTGTGTGTGTGTGTGTGTGTGTGTGTGTGTGTGTGTGTGTGTGTGTGTGTGTGTGTGTGTGTGTGTGTGTGTGTGTAGTGCTGTGTTAAAATAAATTAGTTGGTTAAACACTGAGAGATTCTAATTCAAACACTACAACATTTAGCAGGGTGATGTGTGACTGCTTGCTCTCTGTCTCTCTGTCTCTGTCTCTCTGTCTCTCTGTCTCTGTCTCTGTGTCTCTCTGTCTATCTGTCTCTCTCTTTGTCTTCTATCATCTTCATCTATATTACGGTGTATTGTAGTGAATATTGTATAAAAAATCCGCTCCATAATATAATGTCATTTTCCGGGATTTCTTCAGAAACCGGACTCGTATTAGTCCTGAAGAGTAGCCAGGACAGGGCAGGATCAGGTGAAGTGTTTGTGGGGCAGTAAGAGAACAGCGGCGGTGGGGAGAAGTCGTCATTGCTAGGTGTTGGTGTAAGTAGGTGGGGTGATTTGTTTCGGTAAGTTTATATCCTAGGTTATTTTATCGTTTTAAGTACTCTTATGTTTACCTGTAAGGCCCTAGTGTGCAGAGGCCTGCTTAAGTTTCGGGAGAGGACTCGTATGGTGTTTTTGCCTGCTGGTAGACAGAGGCAAAAAGGGGAGTGTCATGGAGCCTCCCTGTTTATAAATGTTTATATATATTTTTTGTTTTACTCACTAGTAACAGTGTACTAGTGAGGTAACGTGAGTACTGGGTGAAGGTGAACTGGAGTGTGGTGATGTTGGTTGTAGTAGTACTGGGTGAAGGTGAACTGGAGTGTGGTGATGTTGGTTGTAGTAGTACTGGGTGAAGGTGAACTGGAGTGTGGTGATGTTGGTTGTAGTAGTACTGGGTGAAGGTGAACTGGAGTGTGGTGATGTTGGTTGTAGTAGTACTGGGTGAAGGTGAACTGGAGTGTGGTGATGTTGGTTGTAGTAGTACTGGGTGAAGGTGAACTGGAGTGTGGTGATGTTGGTTGTAGTAGTACTGGGTGAAGGTGAACTGGAGTGTGGTGATGTTGGTTGTAGTAGTACTGGGTGAAGGTGAACTGGAGTGTGGTGATGTTGGTTGTAGTAGTACTGGGTGAAGGTGAACTGGAGTGTGGTGATGTTGGTTGTAGTAGTACTGGGTGAAGGTGAACTGGAGTGTGGTGATGTTGGTTGTAGTAGTACTGGGTGAAGGTGAACTGGAGTGTGGTGATGTTGGTTGTAGTAGTACTGGGTGAAGGTGAACTGGAGTGTGGTGATGTTGGTTGTAGTAGTACTGGGTGAAGGTGAACTGGAGTGTGGTGATGTT